>NC_069499.1:1562724704-1562939704 GCF_027579735.1 Bombina bombina | reverse complement strand
CAGCCAGAGCCCAGACCTGAATCAGATTGAAAATCTGTGGGGTGATCTGAAGAGGGCTGTGCACAGGAGATGCCCTCACAATCTGACAGATTTGGAGTGTTTTTGCAAAGAAGAGTGGGCAAATCTTGCCAAGTCAAAATGTGCTATGCTGATAGACTCAACCCAAAAAGACTGAGTACTGTAATAAAATCAAAAGGTGCTTCAACAAAGTATTAGTTTAAGGGTGTGCACACTTATGCAACCATATTATTTTATTTTTATGCTAAATATTTAAAACAAACATTCATTGTTGCTGTAGTTAGCAGATTTATAAAAATTGTATTTTAACCTTGTATTTCATAGCCAATGTATTGTAAAACTAATCATAAATGCTAAGTAGTTTATCTTTGCAAAAATACAAATATATTTTAGAATTTATCTTAACTGTAGGTAATTAAGAACCATTTCAGCATAGATAAATTGGCATTTAAACTGACTGTTAACATTAAGAATATACTGTATATACTTCTGGTGTTCTAATTAGAATTGTATTAGAATCATTTGTGGGTTAAATAACTTAATTGTACCAGTCTGAATGTTAGTGACTTATATCTTGGTCTCATTGTGGTATTTTAATGCAATTCAATTGTGAATAAATAAGGTAAATGTTATGATCTTTGCATAGCATATTTTAATAATTTAAATGTGTATTTCAAAATTAATATTAATATTTTTGAAAATATATATATTTTTTTTCTCTTATTGGCCAAAATTGTATTAGCGTTTTAATTTAACTAAATACTAAGCCAATATAATAATGTCTGTTACTAGGAGTGAATCTTTAGAATCTGTACATAGCGTTGAAAATTGTTCCCCGGTAATACCCCTTACTCAAGGTGAGGTTCTTAAGATGAACATTATAGGCCACATTAAAGAGAGGTTTAATATTGCGGGTGAATTAAATGATTATATGGATATGCTATTGATGATGAAAGGTGTAATGAAAAAAGTGAATTATTCCAAGAATTATTAAAAATTATTCAATGCAAGATTCTCAAAAAGTGAGACAAACTAATACTAAAATCTTGGCCCCTTGTAATATGCATTATTGACGAAATGTCACTATATCTCCTAGAGAAAGAATTGCAAATACAGGGGCTAGAAAAAAGTATTCGCTCCTCACGCAGATGCAAAGAGAATTTAAAAATAGACGAAAATAAAATTGATGAGTTTGCCCAAGACATAGCCACCTTAGATAAACATAACTTAAATTTACTAGCAAAGTTACAAAAGTTAAATAAACAGCTCGCCCAAAGCCAGAGAGAATAAAGTGATTTAAAAAGGTTGTATCATCAAAATGAAAACCCCTCTATTAGCAGCGAGAATAATGCATATAATTCTAACTCTCTTAGGCCTAGATTTAGAGTTCGGCGGTAGCCGTCAAAACCAGCGTTAGAGGCTCCTAACGCTGGTTTTGGCCGCCCGCTGGTATTTGGAGTCAGTGATTAAAGGGTCTAACGCTCACTTTACAGCCGCGACTTTTCTATACCGCAGATCCCCCTACGCCATTTGCGTAGCCTATCTTTTCAATGGGATCTTTCTAACGCTGGTATTTAGAGTCGTTTCTGCAGTGAGCGTTAGAGCTCTAACGACAAGATTCCAGCCGCCTGAAAATAGCAGGAGTTAAGAGCTTTCTGGCTAACGCCGGTTTATAAAGCTCTTAACTACTGTACCCTAAAGTACACTAACACCCATAAACTACCTATGTACCCCTAAACCGAGGTCCCCCCACATCGCCGCAACTCGATTAAAAATTTTAACCCCTAATCTTCCGACCGCCACCTACGTTATACTTATGTATCCCTAATCTGCTGCCCCTAACCCCGCCGACCCCTATATTACATTTATTAACCCCTAATCTGCCCCCCACAACATCGCCGCCAGCTACTTAAAATAATTAACCCCTAATCTTCCGACCGCAAAGCGCCGCCACCTACGTTATCCCTATGTACCCCTAATCTGCTACCCCTAACACCGCCGACCCCTATATTATATTTATTATCCCCTAATCTGCCCCCCTCAACGTCGCCGACACCTGCCTACACTTATTAACCCCTAATCTGCCGAGCGGACCGCACCGCTACTATAATAAAGTTATTAACCCCTAACCCGCCTCACTAACCCTATCATAAATAGTATTAACCCCTAATCTGCCCTCCCTAACATCGCCGACACCTAACTTCAATTATTAACCCCTAATCTTCCGATCGGAGCTCACCGCTATTCTAATAAATGTATTAACCCCTAAAGCTAAGTCTAACCCTAACACTAACACCCCCCTAACTTAAATATAATTTTAATCTAACGAAATAAATTAACTCTTATTAAATAAATGATTCCTATTTAAAGCTAAATACTTACCTGTAAAATAAATCCTAATATAGCTACAATATAAATTATAATTATATTATAGCTATTTTAGGATTAATATTTATTTTACAGGCAACTTGGTATTTATTTTAACTAGGTACAATAGCTATTAAATAGTTAAGAACTATTTAATAGTTACCTAGTTAAAATAATAACAAAATTACCTGTAAAATAAATCCTAACCTAAGATATAATTAAACCTAACACTACCCTATCAATAAAATAATTAAATAAACTACCTACAATTACCTACAATTAACCTAACACTACACTATCAATAAATTAAATAAACACAATTGCTACAAATAAATACAATTAAATAAACTAGCTAAAGTACAAAAAATAAAAAATAACTAAGTTACAGAAAATAAAAAAATATTTACAAACATAAGAAAAATATTACAACAATTTTAAACTAATTACACCTACTCTAAGCCCCCTAATAAAATAACAAAGCCCCCCAAAATAATAAATTCCCTACCCTATTCTAAATTTAAAAAGTTACAAGCTCTTTTACCTTACCAGCCCTGAACAGGGCCCTTTGCGGGGCATGCCCCAAGAAGTTCAGCTCTTTTGCCTGTAAAAGAAAACATACAATACCCCCCCCCCCCAACATTACAACCCACCACCCACATACCCCTAATCTAACCCAAACCCCCCTTAAATAAACCTAACACTAAGCCCCTGATGATCTTCCTACCTTGTCTTCACCATGCCAGGTTCACCGATCCGTCCTGGCTCCAAGATCTTCATCCAACCCAAGCGGGGGCTAGACATCCACTGAAGAAGTCCAGAAGAGGGTCCAAAGTCTTCCTCCTATCCGGCAAGAAGAGGACATCCGGACCGGCAAACATCTTCTCCAAGCGGCATCTTCGATCTTCTTCCATCCGGTGCGGAGCGGGTCCATCTTGAAGCAGGCGACGCGGATCCATCCTCTTCTTCCGATGTCTCCCGACGAATGACGGTTCCTTTAAGGGACGTCATCCAAGATGGCGTCCCTCGAATTCCGATTGGCTGATAGGATTCTATCAGCCAATCGGAATTAAGGTAGGAATTTTCTGATTGGCTGATGGAATCAGCCAATCAGAATCTAGTTCAATCCGATTGGCCGATCCAATCAGCCAATCAGATTGAGCTCGCATTCTATTGGCTGATCGGAACAGCCAATAGAATGCGAGCTCAATCTGATTGGCTGATTGGATCAGCCAATCGGATTGAACTTGATTCTGATTGGCTGATTCCATCAGCCAATCAGAAAATTCCTACCTTAATTCCGATTGGCTGATAGAATCCTATCAGCCAATCGGAATTCGAGGGACGCCATCTTGGATGACGTCCCTTAAAGGAACCGTCATTCGTCGGGAGACATCGGAAGAAGAGGATGGATCCGCGTCGCCTGCTTCAAGATGGACCCGCTCCGCACCGGATGGAAGAAGATCGAAGATGCCGCTTGGAGAAGATGTTTGCCGGTCCGGATGTCCTCTTCTTGCCGGATAGGAGGAAGACTTTGGACCCTCTTCTGGACTTCTTCAGTGGATGTCTAGCCCCCGCTTGGGTTGGATGAAGATCTTGGAGCCAGGACGGATCGGTGAACCTGGCATGGTGAAGACAAGGTAGGAAGATCATCAGGGGCTTAGTGTTAGGTTTATTTAAGGGGGGTTTGGGTTAGATTAGGGGTATGTGGGTGGTGGGTTGTAATGTTGGGGGGGGGGTATTGTATGTTTTCTTTTACAGGCAAAAGAGCTGAACTTCTTGGGGCATGCCCCGCAAAGGGCCCTGTTCAGGGCTGGTAAGGTAAAAGAGCTTGTAACTTTTTAAATTTAGAATAGGGTAGGGAATTTATTATTTTGGGGGGCTTTGTTATTTTATTAGGGGGCTTAGAGTAGGTGTAATTAGTTTAAAATTGTTGTAATATTTTTCTTATGTTTGTAAATATTTTTTTATTTTCTGTAACTTAGTTATTTTTTATTTTTTGTACTTTAGCTAGTTTATTTAATTGTATTTATTTGTAGCAATTGTGTTTATTTAATTTATTGATAGTGTAGTGTTAGGTTAATTGTAGGTAATTGTAGGTAGTTTATTTAATTATTTTATTGATAGGGTAGTGTTAGGTTTAATTATATCTTAGGTTAGGATTTATTTTACAGGTAATTTTGTAATTATTTTAACTAGGTAACTATTAAATAGTTCTTAACTATTTAATAGCTATTGTACCTAGTTAAAATAAATACCAAGTTGCCTGTAAAATAAATATTAATCCTAAAATAGCTATAATATTATTATAATTTATATTGTAGCTATATTAGGATGTATTTTACAGGTAAGTATTTAGCTTTAAATAGGAATAATTTATTTAATAAGAGTTAATTTATTTCGTTATATGTAAATTATATTTAACTTAGGGGGGTGTTAGTGTTAGGGTTAGACTTAGCTTTAGGGGTTAATACATTTATTAGAATAGCGGTGAGCTCCGATCGGAAGATTAGGGGTTAATAATTGAAGGTAGGTGTCGGCGATGTTAGGGAGGGCAGATTAGGGGTTAATACTATTTATGATAGGGTTAGTGAGACGGATTAGGGGTTAATAACTTTATTATAGTAGCGCTCAGGTCCGCTCAGCAGATTAGGGGTTAATAAGTGTAGGCAGGTGTCGGCGACGTTGTGGGGGGCAGATTAGGGGTTAATAAATATAACATAGGGGTCGGCGATGTTAGGGCAGCAGATTAGGGGTACATAGGGATAACGTAGGTTGCGGCGGTTTACGGAGCGGAAGATTAGGGGTTAAAACTGTAATGCAGGGGTCAGCGATAGCGGGGGCGGAAGATTAGGGGTTAATAAGTGTAAGGTTAGGGGTGTTTAGACTCGGGGTACATGTTAGAGTGTTAGGTGCAGACGTAGGAAGTGTTTCCCCATAGGAAACAATGGGGCTGCGTTAGGAGCTGAACGCTGCTTTTTTGCAGGTGTTAGGTTTTTTTTCAGCTCAAACAGCCCCATTGTTTCCTATGGGAGAATCGTGCACGAGCACGTTTTTGAGGCTGGCCGCGTCCGTAAGCAACTCTGGTATCGAGAGTTGCATTTGCGGTAAAAATGCCCTACGCTCCTTTTTTGGAGCCTAACGCAGCATTTGTTTTAACTCTCGATACCAGAGTTAAATTTATGGTGCGGCCAGAAAAAAGCCCACAGAGCGTTAACAGCCCTTTTACCGCCGAACTCTAAATCTAGGCCTTAGAGAATGCATCAGGGATGAAATGCAGAAATTTAGGGAAGAATGTAGACAAAGGACCCCTGTTGAGTCAGAAGTAGATTTCCCAAATAGACAGTCACCTCATGATATAAATTCAGGGAGCTGCTATAACTCAGCTGATGAGGGGGAGGGAAGATCTAGTAGTGAGTCAGAGGGCGGAGCTAACTACCGAAATAACCCACATAGTACTAATGTACGTAAGGGGTCTCCCCATAATAAAAGGGCAAATAAGAGATGCTCCAACCCCAAAAATAAAACTCCTAGGAAATCCCGAGATACTGTACATCTAATAAGGTATATGACACCCCTAAAATCATTACCTTCTTAAAGGATGCAGTACCTAAGTTCTCCAACAAGGGAACCAACTCTATAATTGACCCCTTAGAGACCTTTGAAAATGCTTTATCTATAATGAATGTTACAAGTGAGCAGTCAAAAATTGAATTTCTGCCCTGGGTATTTGAAGGTAAATATCACAAATTCTTTGCTTCACTAAAGGATATGAATATTCATTCCTGGAATGAGACAAAACGACAGTGCAGAAAAGAATTCAGGCAATATCGCACTAAAACTGCAGTGAAAATAGTTGTATATGGTTTAAAATGTAGTGCAAATCAAAGCCCTATAGAATTACTTTCTGTACTGAAAAATGCATACAGTATGGCTCAAGATAATCCCATATTTGAATGCTCAGAATTTGTGAATTTATTTTTTGAAGCACTGCCCGCACCCATCAAAATTAATTTAGCTAGAGATTTTGATGAGAACTGCTCATTGGAATGGCTGATCAAAGAGAGTACAAAGTTATAATCTATTCAGCAGTCCGGTGAACAGGAGGTTAAAAGGGAATGAAAACCCATTCCCAAAATTGTGGCAGAAACTAGGGTGTCACCTAGCCCCCTCAATTTGGAGTCTAAAAAGAAAACCTATGCGGAAGAGGCCAGAGGAAACAGGCCATCCCCACAAAGTTTTAACTCTGCCCCTCTCCCAACACGGGCTGAGGCGCAGAGAGACTATACCCAAAATGGGGGGCATACCCAGGTAAATAATTATTCCCAAAGAGAAGAATACCCACACGATAATAGGTATCCCCGCAAAGGTAGATACAATAAGTGGTGAAAATACTCTCAGGGTAACCAGACACCCCAAGTAAATAGTGCTCCCCAAGATACTAACGCTGAACAAGTTGAACCCCAAAGACAACCACGTCAAAATAGGAGAAATAGCTATGATTCTGGGGATCACAAGGATCTAGGAATCAATACCCTGGGACATCAAAAAATTGGTCCATGGGTAATGATAGCTTGTCCATTCAAGTGGGCCAACTCAGCACACAAGTTAGTCAATTATGTACACTATGTACCAATATGAGTCAAGCTTTTATGGCCCAGCAACCTAACAATCCTTTTTTAGGGGTACAGCCAGTGGCCAGCAGTGGGCCACAGGCACAGTCATAAATACTGCAGTATTGCCTGAAAGAGAGGGGAGAGATATATCAAATGAAATGATAAATGTCAATAATGGTACTAATCATATTCTCTCCCTACAGACCGGAAACGGACGATTTAGCTGTGATGACGAGCAACCTCGGCCTGAAAGCTTTAACAAATCTCTTCCTTTGCAGCATTCTCTTAACTTTATTTCCACAGATGCAGTACACAAGAACCCAATCAGCCCTATCATAGAGGACATGAATAGTAAGAATGAGGTTTCTTCTGCATCAGGTAACACGTGGCGAAGCCCACAAATGTTCAATCATGCCAATTTTATGTGCACAATGGTAGAAACTGCAGGGAGATATTATGTATTAGCTGAGCTGCAGGATTCAGTCTCCAACCCCATCATGGGATTAATTGATACTTTGTCTCAGGCAACTATTTTATCCCACAGGTACTACATACAGCTAAATGAGCTAACATCCCACAAACCTAAAATAAAAGAATTTGATGGTTCTCTAATAGGTGTTGGGGGTGACTCTCTAAAAGTCTATGGAATGGCATGGTTGAAATTTAAACTGGGGAACAGGGTCATAAGACACCCTGTCATTATAGTGGATCTGCCAACTGATCGTTTAATTATTGGTAGTGATCTCCTGAAGCGATTAAGCACCATAATTGATTGCATAAATAATGTAATTTGGTCACAAGTTAAAAGGCCTATTAATTATGAGAAATCCAGTATATCTTGCACCCGACATAACTGTCACGTGGTGGAAGAGAAGCCAGATGCTGTGGAGATTCATTTCAGGAATAACTCTGTACCTGAAATCACTATCTTACAAATAGATGATCAGACTCCTTTAAGTGGCTCTGATGGTAATACTTTTAAAATTTCGCCTGGAAAGATAGCGAATATTTCCTTAGATGGCGATGTATTAACCATATCTCTCCACAAGGGGGATGCTAAAATCCCTAAGGGGGGAGGCCACGCTCAATACCTCGCAGGAATTGAGAGAGTTAAAGAGTATCTATTTATCCCTATACAAGTGCATGACCTTGGGAAAACCAAATATGCCAAATTGAACAGGAAGCTAGCTACATAAGCGAAGGCTTATTGGTGCAGATAGCTGAACCTAAAGTGATTAAATATCTTTCTCCCCAAGACCACTGTGTCCACTGCCTGGATGACAGGTTTGAAAGCTATAAAATCACAGCTAAATGCTTATTATCTATATCTATAGGTAATAAATCAGCTAAACACCTGTTTTTAGTTTAAAATACTCCCCATAATCAAATATACATTGGCAATGATCTTTCACATAGATATGCCATACAAATAGATTTGATTAACTCTTGCCTCTGGAGCAGGTTAAATGGGGACCCTGAAGTATTTCAGGATGAAAGTGCAGCCCTGAAATCAAACCAGCAATTGCCATATGCTGTGAATATGCAGGTATCTAACAATGTTATAATTCCTGCTGGGGCTGATAAATTCCTTTTACCCTTACAGGTAAAGAGAGGTCAGAAATTAAAAACTTCTGAAACACTAATTTGCCTCTCCCATAGAATACAAAATCTGGGTATCACAATGACCTATACTCCTATGGTAAATATTGGAACTATTCCAATACATGTTATTGTGCATAACATGACCCCACAGGATATAACCTTATCCCAGGGAATTACCATAGGATATGCGCTGGAATCAAGTTATTACACTTTTGGATTCCAGAATAATGTAATTGGGCTAATACCTGAAGGATACTTAACTGAAGAACAATTAATAGAACAATCCTTTGCATCTATACCAGAGGGTCTATTTACTATTCAGTCTATTTATCACTTCAGCTCAGAGGAAGGCATCTGTAAAATTGAAGAAGCCTCTCTAGTATTTGATAAGCCGATCAAACAGCAAGAATACCCAAATACCCAGAGTCATGGGGGCAATGTAAATTATAATCAAGGGGATATCACTTCTAGGTTGGAAGAAGCCTATGAAATAGGACAACCTGAAATCTTTCCAGGATTTCAGCAAATAGTCAAAGAGTAAATATCCTTAGCTAATGGCTGTTCCAGCAATGACGAACGCCGACAGCTGCGAGAACTCCTGATGGAGTACAAGGATATTTTTGCTAGGGATTCCTATGACTGTGGGACTACAGACTTGCACATTGCAAGAATACAAACAGATCCCAATGCACCACCTGTCTTTGTTAAACAATACATACTTCCTTTAGCCTCATATGATTCTCTTGCAGAAATCATAAGAAACTTGGAAGAAAGAGATATTATCAGACAGGTGCACAGCTCTTATAACAATCCTATTCTAGGTGTTCTTAATCCCAATGGATAATGGCGGTTGTTTGCTGACTTAAGATAGCTAAACAAACGAGTGTACATGTCTGGCTGGCCTGTACCATACACTGACCAGTGCCTAGCACAGATGCAGGGATCTAAAATATTCACTGCCATTGATTGTGCACAGGGATACTGGACCATAAAGGTACATGAGGAGGACCAGTATAAGCTCGCATTCTCCTTCCAAAAAGTCCAATATGCATTCCAGAGTCTTCCTTTTGGATACATAAATTCTGGACATGAATTTGCTGTATTCATGCATAAGGTTATGCCTGATGCACTGGAAAGGGGGACCTTATCATATGTTGATGATGTTTTAATCAAAAGCACAGACTTTGAAAAACACATCACAGAGCTTAAACACGTCCTCAGCCAACTTAAAAGGGCAATTGTCAAATTATCCCTACAAAAAGCTCAATGGTGCCGCACTCGTGTAAACTTCTTGTGATATGAAGTTACTTCTGAAGGACTAAATCCTCAGAAGAAAAAGGTGGAAGCTATAGTAAACTCTAAAAACCGAACAAACTTAAAGGAATTGAGATCATTCCTGGGTATGACAAATTATTCTCGCAAATTCATTGATAATTATGCAGAATTAACTAAACCACTACTACTTCTTCTAAAGAAGGATGTGAAATGGCACTGGAGTGAAACTCAAGAGACAGCCATAAGAGAGCTGAAGAGAAAACTCACTCAAGCACCTTGCTTAGCATACCCTGAAGGTGGTAAACCTTTCTTCTTAGAAACAGGTTACACAGATATAAGCATGAGTGCTGTTTTATACCAAAAACATGATAATTTAGGCAAAATCATTGCTTATGTGAGCAAAACTCTATCCCCAGTAGAAATAAGATTTAGCAATTGCAAAAAAGCCCTCTTATCTACTGTACGGGCTCTACAAAATTTCCGCAGCTTTATACAGGGCGAGAAAATTATTGTAGAAACGGCCCAGCAGCCTTTGCTATTTTTGTAAAGTGAGAGAATAAGAGATGGGAATTTGTCTAATAGCCGCATAACAGCTTGGACTCTTTCCTTACAAGGCTGGCCATTAGAAATTCGCTACAAGCAGAATAAAAAGAATCCAGTCGCACAGGGGCTTGCTGAGCTCTACAACTGTACTACTAAGGATCCTGGGGAGGAATTATCAGAAGATGATTTCCTGGAGGAACAATTGCTTTCCCCATATAAAATGTATAATGAGGACCAGTGTCAAACATTACCTTGGGTATATGTTGATGGTTGTTCTTACCATGCCACTATTGATAATGAGTGCAGATTAGTCGCTGGCATTGGTATAACTTGGGCAAATGGATTCCCAAATATATCTATAGGTTTCAATATTGGACCAAGATCCAGTCAAGTTGCAGAACTAACTGCTGTTCTAAAAACCATTGAAATGGCTATTGAACAGGATATTCCTGAATTTGTGATAATTACTGACTCAAATTACATGCGTGACAGTTTTGTTGAATACCTGCCAACTTGGAAAAGAAATGACATGCAGAAAAGTAACAACAAACCAGTCAAGCATGGCAAGTTGTTCTGCGAGATTGATAATCTGGTGGTATCCAAAGATTTAACCATACACTGGAAGAAGACCATGGGTCATTCCAGGGTTCTAGGTCCTGATAAGGAAGGCAATGATCTTGCGAAATTCATTAGCCAAACAAGGAGCCATAACTGGAGAACTCCTTAATATCGACCACTTAATGGGGGCAATTCAGGTAGAAGCCATTACCAGAAACCAGGCTAAACAACAGAGTGAGCCTAACTTGGTACAATGGAGTCAGGATTCTCCTAGTGAGGACCTGATCACAAGTCAAAAAGAAGACCCCATTGTGGGCATCTTCTATAAACACATAGAAGATCCTGAAAACAACCACATCTCAAAAGATGATTGTATTGGCAAGGAAGATCTTAGAATCTTAATGAAGTCCAGATCACAATTCAAGTTACAGGATGGTTTATTAATTAGAACCTCCAAAACTGGAATCCAGCAAAGGGTAGTACCCACCAAGTTCAGAGGTCTCATGCTTCAACATGCCCATGATGCTCCCACATCCCAAATTAACATATGAGATATTGCGCGATTACGCCTTTTGGCCACACATGTTGAAAGATGTTCAAATTTACTGTCAAGGTTGTCTAATCTGTCCACAGTTCCAACCCACTGCACCAACGCATAGAGCGCCATTGCAGAAAAGGGGGATGGTAATGCCATGGTCAGATATACAAATTGATTTTATTGGTCCAGTAAATAGGTCATCAAGAGGTAACAAATACATGTTAACAGTGACATGCCTGTTCACTAAATGGGTAGAGTGCATCAGTGCACCTAACAATAGTGCTGAAACATGCGCAGCATTGCTCATCAACCACGTGTTTTCCAGATTTGGTTTGCCCAAAAGAATCGAATCAGATCGGGGAACCCACTTCACTAGCGAAGTGATGACCAAAATGCGGAGAATACTAGGGGTTAAAAGAAAGTTCCATATTGCATATAGAGCTGCCTCAGTGGTAGTGTAGAGCATTACAACTAATCCATTGTGAAAATCCTCTAAAAGTTTGTGAGTGAAACGGGTAAAGACTGGGATGTAAAACTACCTCTAGTCCTAATGGCATTAAGAGCAACTCCAAGTAGTGCTACCAAGATGTCACCTTTTGAACTGATGACTGGTAGAAGAATGGTTCTACCTCAGCATCTACTGTACCGTACATCAGACCAGAACTTGATAAACGCTGCCAATACACATCAATATGTGGAAAACCTAAGAAAGCATCTGCAATATGTCTTTGCATTTGCTCAAAGGAACTTAGAAAAGGCCGCAACTGCCACTAAAACCTATTATGATCTCAAAACATCCAAAAAGGAATATGAAATAAATGATATTTTATCTTAATTTATCTTAGTTTATCTTTATAACTTTGGAAGAGATCAGGTTAAGGAGAAGAAATTTCTTCCATCATGGAAAGGTCCTTTTGTCATCACTGACAAAATATCTCCAGTTGGCTTTAAAATTAGGATACCCAAAAATGATACTTTTATGGATAAATGGGTCCATATTAATCAGTTGCAAGTGTGCCATCCTAGATCCCAACTACAAGTCATAGAGGGAGAATGAAATGCCATATCCCCAAATGCACTAAAGAAATGCTGTAGTTTAAAAGAGGCCTAACTAATTGGAATAATGGGTCCAAATTAATCAGTTGCAAGCGTGCCATCCTAGATCCCAACTACAAGTCATAGAGGGAGAATGAAATGCCATATCCCCAAATGCACTAAAGAAATGCTGTAGTTTAAAAGAGGCCTAACTAATTGGAATAAGGGCTCAAGAATATCGGACTCTCTGCATAGAAGACTATGATGCATACTGCCAGTGTACTCACCAAATACCACTAACTGTAAGCCAATTCAAATACATGTGTCCTACATCTATTTAAAATTAGAAAGGGGATTTATACCTGAGTATTATTTTATATATATATATATATATATATATATATATATTTATCTAAACATAGATTTATGATATATATATATATATATATATATCATAAATCTATGTTTAGATAAAAATATATATATATATATATATATATATATATATGTATATTTATCTAAACATATAGATTTATGATGACCACAGTTCAATTCTCTCTCACTCATCAAAGAAACTACTTGCATAATTATTTCAGAGAGAACAAAGGATTGCTCTCAAAGAGTTCCTGATAAGGTGTGAAGCTGAAACCCCCATCAGATTGTCACTAACCCTTTCTTCTGGATATAAAACATTTGGCCATCAGTCATTTCAAAGAAAGGCAAATTGCTTCAAAAGAAATGGCCATGTATATTTTGTATATTATAAATCTTGGATCAAACATGATGATTTCCCTTCCTGATTAACAGGACATATGAGAACAAGATTATCAGATAGATAATCCCATGCAGGGATGTCAGGGAAATAGCTGGATCTCTTTTGAAACTCAATTAGACAGGGAAAATCAGTTTTTAGCTGAAGAAATGGATTATGTCACATAAGTATGAATTATCCCCTGCGGAGTTTCCCATGTGCAGATCCTAGACAAATTGGCATTTGAAGTCTCTTTGTAACATAAAGAGAATAAATAAATAAATAAATCTTGCAAAAGAAATTATCTATATAATCTTCATATAAGGGAATTTTCAAATAAATATTCAGACAAAAATGTCAAAATGTCTTAACCTCTGTATTTTTGAAAACACATGAATATGGGAGATTGTAGTCCTAAGAAGCAGTGACAAATAGCATTCATATTAGATAAATATTTGCTGAGATTGATAAATATTGCAAATATATATATGAATGTTTAACATTTCTAACAATTATTTCTTTGAGTTGCAGACAACAATTGGTCATGGGCATCAATCTATACATTCAGAAAGAAGTGCACTGAATGTGAAATATGCTGCGGTTTTTGTATGAATATGGGGAAATAATCAAATGCTATTTTAAATGGATTTTTTTTATATTATAAGTGGAATATGTTCACGTGTGATCTTAAAATGATCAGAGGAAGGGGGATGCTTCCGGGCGGTGGCCATGATGGTCGTGTATTTGAGAGGCTGAAGAGTCTGGCATATATTTCTGCTGCATATAGCCGGGCTATGGTACCATTCCTGATCATATTTGATATACCCTAAAACTACAGATTTTGCTGAGCAATTTTATCTACGTTTTGTTGCCAACTTCAGCCCTGAAGTACCGGAACGAGAAGGTACGCAGTGGCGGCCTAGAAACAGGTCAGGCCTTCATCTAACCCCCCCCCCCCGGTAACTCCGGGTACAACAGCTTGTAAGCTGCAAAATAGAAGAGACAACAGAGAGGAGAACCATCTCTTTTGGCGAACGAAGCCTGATACAGAGTTTGAACGACAGAGACAGTTGAATTTTAGGCCCTCGATCGGTGGGAGATTAGGGTGACCTAGCTTATAGCTGTTTCCTTCAGGGACTTAGCAGAAGAGCTGCACAAATATCTCTTCCCACCACAACATACTGAGGGAGTATTACCTGCTAACACTGGCAAGCCACTTTGGTATTGTACCCGTGAACGTCCGCCTCCCCTGCTGTCTCCGGTCGGTGCAGAGTCACTTCGTTCCTGTGGCCAGATGGAGCATGCTGATGATGCATCCGGAGGAGCTCTGTCCCCCCTGAGGTATAAGCTGGGGAATCCAGTTGCCGGTGTTTGGAGTGAGATCCTGCAATCTTCCGATGCTGAAGAACGCTTGTTATTTTGGCCTATAGAGAGAGTAGAGGCCTTTGCTAATTTATTGGAGCAGAATACTTACCAAAGCGGAGCCCGGGAAGCAGTGGTGGTTGTGCCCGAGAAGCAGAGAGGGTCCGGGTTTGTTGGCCCCTGTACCTTCGGCTCCAGGGGGTGATATTTATGGCATGCACCCGACCCTGACCTGTGGAGATAGAGACATTCCGGGAGGTAAATCCTATCCTGTTGATGTCCACTGGCCCCTCTTCATATCCGGACAGACACCGCACTTTAACCTCTGGGACTGGCATCTTTATACTGAGCTTCACACTCACCTAACTTTAGCCCTCTCAAGCCTATGGCTTTCACTCCGGGAAGGATTGTCAATGGAGGGTCCTTCTGCCTTCTCCATGCTGGCAGATTGTTCCGTCCTGAGCAGAGCCTCGAGCCATTTAGGCATAGGCTAAACTTTTTCAATCAAGCTAGTGGAGGACCTTTGTCAGTCTCTTAGTACCTTCACATAACCATTTGGACAAACTAAAAATCCATTTCACTGCCTTCTTATTATATCCTGCAGTATGTAGGGATCACTATATATGAGGTCTGGGGTCTGATCCTTTGGATTGCCTATAGACATTACTTAGAGGTTTTGTTATTATTTGTCTTACTCTCACTTGCAGCACATCATATATTTAGTCCTCACTTAGAGGTTCACTTTCATTCTGGTACATATTTTTATTTGCAAACGTCTAGTATGTATTTTATATTAATCCCTATACTACATTGTATTATGCCTGTTTTATAGTTATTGCTCAGGATGGTGGTAACCAATGTTTAGGTCATTTCCATTTAAGACTTATGTGTACTTATGCCTATTTTAGATACATTAGGACTTGTGGGTTATATGTGTACAACTTAAATGGTTTGGGAATAACAGCCACCCTATGTTTGGTTCAGAGCCTCTTTGTATTAGCAATGCTTTTTTAAAAAAAAAAAAACATAGAGCCAGCAGGTTCAGCTAGGTATAGTTCTCCCATGCCAGCCTTAGAACTAGAAATACTTATAGTGCAATAGTACTGCTGTAGAAGTCCAAGTAAGTTGGAAAACAGTCCACAAATTCCTTATAACTTAGTAAGCCATGACACCATAACTTACAATTTATAGTCTTTGCTAGTGAGTTTACTTTCTTCAAGACCCCTAAGTAATAATAGCATGGAACCTATTCCGATATTAATTGATATTTGACTACCTACATATATATTCTATTCTCTACCGTATATACGTTATATTGCCTACCCTAACCTCCTTTTGCAATGTTTGGAGATATATGGCAGTGGTCCTGGGCCTCTACAACATATTAACAGCATATACTCTATTTGCCTTTACTTCCCTTGCTCAGTTTATAGCCAAACCAAGCAGTCCTACAGCTTTCCTAGGCCTAGATGTCTGTTTCTGTGAATTGCAATAACTTTAATTTAGACTACTACTAAAAATCAGCCTGTCTGGAAGCTTGCCATAATACACAGAGCTTAAATTTCTGATTTTGTGATACAGGGATCTCCTCTCTGTAGGTTTAACTCATAATCCATATGGTTGATAAGATATCATACTATTTCAATCCTTAGGTCCAAGAGTGGCCTACTTATTCTTTTTTTTCTCCTCCTTAAAGCCCCCCATCATGTCTACAATGCAGTCCAGGAGGTCCAAGAGTGGCCTCGTTAGTTCTTTGGGGGAAACAATTTAATTCCATATCATATATTATAATACTTTAGGAGGTCATGTTCTATCAGAAAGCTGAGGTTCAAAGCTCAATTTGTATTTTTATTTTCAAGCTATATGTGTGTTAATGGACAATGTTATATGGTGACTATCTAACTGTCAATTTTATGTTTGGCGTGATGTTTTGTGTAATCACTTGCTTGTATTATTTTTCTTAAAACCTCAATAAAAAATTTAAAAAAAAAATGATCAGAGAAAATTATACTGTGTGACCCATGTGTATTTGAACATGTAACTTATTAATATAAAGAAATTATAGTATTTTAATTAAAACATTTTTAAAGAAATGTTTTTACTGTATAGAAACAATTGAATGAAACTGTTTGTCTCTGTCTGCTGCCCCCGGTGTTGTGACGCAAGAATTACAGCCAAAAGATTTGACTGTTAACCAATGAAGGGAGGCATCTCCCAAGTTAACCAATGAGATTTTCAGCTCTGAAGGGCCTCCCATATTGTTTCATCAATGATTAGGACAATATAAGCTGTATGCAAGAGGAGAAAAAGGGTGGGCTGCTGGTTTTTGCTGGAAAACTCGTAATTGAATAATTGGCTGCGTTTGGAATACAGTTACTATAAGCAAATTGGGCTACCTTTTCTTATGATCCATATTGCAAATACACTTATTTTCATATGAGGTGATACAAAGAAGTTTTGGAAGTTGAATTATCGATTTGGTCATTTTGGGTAACGTATAAAAGGTTGCTAAATATAGGTAATATTTAAAACAAACATCCATTGTTGCTGTAGTTAGCAGACTTAAAGGAATAACTTGTATTTTAACCTTGTATTTCATAGCCTGTGTATTTTAAAACTAATCCTTAGTGCTAAGTAATTTATCTTTGCAAATATATATATATATATATATATTTTAAAATTGGTCTTAAATATAAGAAATTAAGGATTTATTTCAGCTTAGATAAATTGGCATTTAAACTGACTGCTTACATTAAGAATATATGTACTTCTAGTGTTCTAATTAGAATTGTATTAGAATCATTTGTGGGTTACATAACTTAATTGTACCAATCTGAATGTTAGTGGCTCATATCTTGGTATTTTATTGTGGTATTTTAAATGCAACTCTGATTTGAGAGACTATTGTAAATAAATCAACTTTTATGATCTTGGCATAACATATTTTAATAGCTCAAACGTGTATAGTATTGATTCATATCTGTCTTTCTGCAAATATATTTCAATGTGTCTATAAATTTTAAATTATATAAAGAATTTAGGAATTTACATTAATTTTATTGTTTCGTATATGCATGTTATTGGTGTTTTATTTTAAAGAATAATTATTAAATATATTGTATTATAACCCGGCCATATACTGACAGACCGCATATCTTTGAGACCTTTTTCATGCATTTTTTTTAAATAATTAAAAATGAATTAAACAGTAGTAAAATGAGTGTAACTATACTTTTAAATGCATTTTTTTATGTATTTCTGATGTGTTTTGTGCAACTTTTTTGTTTTACGTAACTATTAATCATCTCTTACAATTACAATTGCTCAGAACAAATAAACAACTCATTTCCAGAATTACACAGACCCACCAACACCCCAAACTGCTACATTTATATGAACAGTCTCTGCATTAGTGCATACAGAAGAGTAACATCTTTGTTTTAGCAGAGGTGGGGTTAATACAGGTAGCTGTAGAGTGAGGTTATTGGCACTTGGGGAGGCCGTGGTTAGGGTTAATTGTGATTGGGTTTTTGCAGTATAGGGGCTGATGTAAGTAGACAGTTAGGGGCCTATTTATGATGTTGCGAGCGGACATGATCCGGTATAGCAGATCATGTCCGCTGCACATCGATAAATGTCGATAGCATACACTCTCTGCATTTATCATTGCACTAGCAATTCTTGTAAACTGCTTGTGCAATACCGCCCCCTGCAGATGGCCGCTAGCAGTGGGTGTCAATCAACCCGATTGTATTCGATTGGGTTGATTTCTGTCAATTTCTGTACGCCGTCTCATAGTAGGCGGACAGGTTATGAAACTTCTGTTTCCGGTGAGCATTCAGGAGCTTGATGCATACGGAGCTTGATATATATGCCACTTAAGGTTAATTGTGTTTTGGTGCGTCACAGTTAGAGAGAAACACCATGAAGTCAATTACACTCCTCTAGACAATGTAGCAAATGATTTATCTACAAAAAACGCCATAGACTTTTAATGGTGTTTTTCTATTGAAAATCATTAGATTAAGTTTTTTCTAAAGGATTGTGATCGTCCCCTATGACATTAATACTATCACAAATTGTATCCTATTTTTTTTTTAAATAGAAAGGAAAAAACAGATTACAAAAGAGAATACAAAATATTGCTGTTTTATAGCCACTTCCACATCTTAAAGAGTAGGTTTAGTCAGTCTGTGCCAAGGTCTAATTCATGCAACAGGCATCCTTGGAATTTGCATGTAGTTAACCCCTTAACAAGCACACGGCTAGATTACGAGTCCTGCGTCATGAGTAAAAAAGCAGCGTTAAACCTTATAATGCTGCTTTTTTACTACCGCTGGTGTTACGAGTCTTGCAGATTTAGGGGCACCGCACACTTTTTTGGCCTTACCGCAAATCAACTTACGCAATTTGCGTATAGTCTTTTTTCAATGGGACTTTCATAACGCCGGTATTACGAGCTTGTCCTGGGAGGCCAAAAAGTGAGCGGTGCACCCTATCCCGTCAAAATTCGTACCGCATTTTAAAGTCAGTAGTTATGACTTTTACACTACAACGCTGTAGCATAAAACATATAACTAAAGTGCTAAAAAGTACACTAACACCCATAAACTACCTATTAACCCCTAAACCGAGGCCCTCCCGCATCGCAAACACTATAATAAAATTATTAACCCCTAATCTGCTGCTCCCGACATCGCCGCCACTATAATAAACATATTAACCCCTAAACCGCTGCACTCCCGCCTCCCAAACATTAGTTAAATATTATTAACCCCTAATCTGCCGTCCCTAACATTGCCGCCACCTACCTACATTTATTAACCCCTAATCTGCCGCCCCAAACATCGCCGCCACTATATTATATTTATTAACCCTTAAATCTAAGTCTAACCCTAACCCTAACACCCCCTAACTTAAATATAATTAAAATAAATATAAATAAAAATTACTATCATTAACTAAATAATTCCTATTTAAAACTAAATACCTACCTGTAAAATAAACCCTAAGCTAGCTACAATATAACTAATAGTTACATTGTAGCTAGCTTAGGGTTTATTTTTATTTTACAGGCAAGTTTGTATTTATTTTAACTAGGTAGAATAGTTACTAAATAGTTATTAACTATTTAATAACTACCTAGCTAAAATAAATACAAATTGACCTGTAAAATAAAACCTAACCTAAGTTACACTAACACCTAACCTAACCCTACAATTAAATAAATTCCCTAAATTAAATACAATTAACTAAATTCAAAACAATTAGCTAAATTACAAAAAACCCCACTAAATTACAGAAAATAAAAAACAAATTACAAGATATTTAAACTAATTACACCTAATCTAATAGCTCTATCAAAAAAAAAAAGCCCACCCAAAATAAAAAAAAACCTAGCCTAAACTAAACTACCAATAGCCCTTAAAAGGGCCTTTTGCAGGCATTGCCCCAAAAGAAATCAGCTCTTTTACCTGTAAAAAAAAATACAAACAACCCCCCAACGGTAAAACCTACCACCCTCACAACCAACCCCCCAAATAAAACCCTAACTAAAAAAACCTAAGCTCCCCATTGCCCTGAAAAGGGCATTTGGATGGGCATTGCCCTTAAAAGGTCATTTAACTCTATTATGGCCCAAAGCCCTAACCTAAAAATAAAACCCACCAAATACACCCTTAAAAAATCCTAACACTAACCCCCGAAGATCCACTTACTGGGAGAAGTCTTCATCCAAGCGGCAAGATGTCCTCAACGAAGCCGGCAGAAGTGGTCCTCCAGACGGGCAGAGGTCTTCATTCAGACAGCATCTTCTATCTTCATCCTTCCAGCCAATCGGAATTAAGGTTGAAAAAATCCTATTGGCTGATGCAATCAGCCAATAGGATTGAACTTCAATCCCATTGGCTGATCCAATCAGCCAATAGGATTGAGCTCACATTCTATTGGCTGATTGGAACAGCCAAAAGCATGCAAGCTCAATTCTATTGGTTGATTGGATCAGCCAATAGTATTGAAGTTCAAGCCTATTGGCTAATTGCATCAGCTAATAGGATTTTTTCAGCCTTAATTCCGATTGGCTGATAGAATTCTATCAGCCAATCGGAATCTAAGGGACGCCATCTTGGATGACTTCATTTAAAGGAACCTTCATTCAGCAAGAAGACGTCGATTGAAGAGGATGCTCCTCGCCGGATGTCTTGAAGATGGAGCCGCTCCGCGTCGGAAGGATGAAGATAGAAGATGCCATCTGGGTGAAGACTTCTGCCCGTCTGGAGGACCACTTCTGCCCTTCTGGAGGACCACTACTGCCGGCTTCATTAAGGACATCTTGCCGCTTGGATGAAGACTTCTCCCGGTAAGTAGATCTTCGGGGGTTAGTGTTAGGATTTTTTAAGGGTGTATTGGGTGGGTTTTATTTTTAGGTTAGGGCTTTGGGCTGCAATAGAGCTAAATGTCCTTTTAAGGGCAATGCCCTTCCAAATGCCCTTTTCAGGGCAATGGGGAGCATAGGTTGTTTTAGTTAGGGTTTTATTTGGGGGGTTGGTTGTGTGGGTGGTGGGTTTTACTGTTGGGGGGGTTGTTTGTATTTTTTTTTTACAGGTAAAAGAGCTGAAGACTTCTGCCCGTCTGGAGGACCACTTCTGCCCGCCTGGAGGACCACTTCTGCCGGCTTCATTGAGGACATCTTGCCGCTTTGATGAAGACTTCTCCCGGTAAGTGGATCTTCGGGGTTTAGTGTTAGGATTTTTTAAGGGTATATTGGGTGGGTTTTATTTTTAGGTTAGGGCTTTGGGCTGCAATAGAGCTAAATGTCCTTTTAAGGGCAATGCCCATCCAAATGCCCTTTTCAGGGCAATGGGGAGCTTAGGTTTTTTTAGTTACGGTTTTATTTGGGGGGTTGGTTGTGTGGGTGGGGGGTTTTACTGTTGGGGGGGTTGTTTATATATTTTTTTTTTTACAGGTAAAAGAGCTGATTTCTTTGGGGCAATGCCCCGCAAAAGGTCCTTTTAAGGGCTATTGGTAGTTTAGTTTAGGCTAGGTTTTTTTTATTTTGGGTGGGCTTTTTTTATTTTGATAGGGCTATTAGATTAGGTGTAATCAGTTTAAAGATCTTGTAATTAGTTTTTTATTTTCTGTAATTTACGGCTAGATTTAGAGTTTTGTCTGTAACGACCCGCGTATCTAACGCTGGCTTTTTTCTGGCCGCACCTTTAAAATAACTCTGGTATTGAGAGTCCACAGAATGGCTGCGTTAGGCTCCAAAAAGGAGCGTATAGCATATTTAACGCAACTTCAACTCTTGATACCAGAGTTGCTTACGGACGCGGCCAGCCTCAAAAACGTGCTCGTGCATGATTCCCCCATAGGAAACAATGGGGCTGTTTGAGCTGAAAAAAAACCTAACACCTGCAAAAAAGCCGCGTTCAGCTCCTAACGCAGCCCCATTGTTTCCTATGGGGAAACACTTCCTACGTCTGCACCTAACACTCTAACATGTACCCCGAGTCTAAACACCCCTAACCTTACACTTATTAACCCCTAATCTGCCGCCCCCGCTATCGCTGACCCCTGTATATTATTTTTAACCCCTAATCTGCCGCTCTGTAAACCGCCGCTACTTACATTATCCCTATGTACCCCTAATCTGCTGCCCCTAACACCGCCGACCCCTATATTATATTTATTAACCCCTAATCTGCCCCCCACAACGTCGCCTCCACCTGCCTACAATTATTAACCCCTAATCTGCCGAGCGGACCGCACCACTATTATTATAAAGTTATTAACCCCTAATCCGCCTCACTAACCCTATAATAAATAGTATTAACCCCTAATCTGCCCTCCCTAACATCGCCGACACCTAATTTCAATTATTAACCCCTAATCTGCCGACTGGAGCTCACCGCTATTCTAATAAATGTATTAACCCCTAAAGCTAAGTCTAACCCTAACACTAACACCCCCCTAAATTAAATATAATTTTAATCTAACGAAATTAATTAACTCTTCTTAAATAAATTATTCCTATTTAAAGCTAAATACTTACCTGTAAAATAAATCCTAATATAGCTACAATATAAATTATAATGATATTATAGCTATTTTAGGATTTATATTTATTTTACAGGTAACTTTGTATTTATTTTAACCAGGTACAATAGCTATTAAATAGTTAAGAACTATTTAATAGCTAAAATATTTAAAATAATTACAAATTTACCTGTAAAATAAATCCTAACCTAAGTTACAATTAAACCTAACACTACACTATCAATAAATAAATTAAATAAAATACCTATAATTATCTACAATTAAACCTAACACTACACTATCAATAAATAAATTAAATACAATTCCTACAAATAAATACAATGAAATAAACTAACTACAAAATCAGCCAATCGGATTGAACTTGATTATGATTGGCTGATTCCATCAGCCAATCAGAATATTCCTACCTTAATTCCGATTGGCTGATAGAATCCTATGAGCCAATCGGAATTCGAGGGACGCCATCTTGGATGATGTTATTTAAAGGAACCGTCATTCGTCGTTCAGTCGTCGGCCAGGATGGATGTTCCGCGTCGGAGGTCTTCAGGATGCTGCCGCTCCGCTCCGGATGGATGACGATAGAAGATTCCGCTTGGATGAAGACTTCAATGGGATGGAAGACCTCTTCTGCCCCGCTTGGATGAAGACTTCTACCGGATGGAGGACCTCTTCTTGCTCCGCTTGGATGAAGAATTTGGCTCGGCTGGGTGAAGACGACTCAAGGTAGGAAGATCTTCAGGGGCTTAGTGTTAGGTTTATTTAAGGGGGGTTTGGGTTAGATTAGGGGTATGTGGGTGGTGGGTTGTAATGTTGGGGGGGGGTATTGTATGTTTTTTTTTACAGGCAAAAGAGCTGAACTTCTTGGGGCATGCCCCGCAAAGGGCCCTGTTCAGGGCTGGTAAGGTAAAAGAGCTTTGAACTTTAGTAATTTAGAATAGGGTAGGGCATTTTTTTATTTTGGGGGGCTTTGCTATTTTATTAGGGGGCTTAGAGTAGGTGTAATTAGTTTAAAATTGTTGTAATATATTTCTAATGTTTGTAAATATTTTTTTATTTTTTGTAACTTAGTTCTTTTTTATTTCTTGTACTTTAGTTAGTTTATTTCATTGTATTTATTTGTAGGAATTGTATTTAATTTATTTATTGATAGTGTAGTGTTAGGTTTAATTGTAGATAATTATAGGTAGTTTATTTAATTTATTTATTGATAGTGTAGTGTTAGGTTTAATTGTAATTTAGGTTAGGATTTATTTTACAGGTAAATTTGTAATTATTTTAAATATTTTAGCTATTAAATAGTTCTTAACTATTTAATAGCTATTGTACCTGGTTAAAATAAATACAAAGTTACCTGTAAAATAAATATTAATCCTAAAATAGCTATAATATCATTATAATTTATATTGTAGCTATATTAGGATTTATTTTACAGGTAAGTATTTAGCTTTAAATAGGAATAATTTATTTAAGAAGGGTTAATTAATTTCGTTAGATTAAAATTATATTTAACTTAGGGGGGTGTTAGTGTTAGGGTTAGACTTAGCTTTAGGGGTTAATACATTTATTAGAATAGCGGTGAGCTCCAGTCGGCAGATTAGGGGTTAATAATTGAAGTTAGGTGTCGGCGATTTTAGGGAGGGCAGATTAGGGGTTAATACTATTTATTATAGGGTTAGTGAGGCGGATTAGGGGTTAATAACTTTATTATAGTAGCGGTGCGGTCCGCTCGGCAGTTTAGGGGTTAATAAGTGTAGGCAGGTGGAGGCGACGTTGAGGGGCGCAGATTAGGGGTTAATAAATATAATATAGGGGTCGGCGGTGTTAGGGGCAGCAGATTAGGGTTACATAGCTATAATGTAGGTGGCGGCTCTTTGCGGTCGGCATATTAGGGGTTAATTATTGTAGGTAGCTGGCTGCGACGTTGTGGGGGGCAGGTTAGGGGTTAATAAATATAATATAGGGGTCGGCGGTGTTAGGGGCAGCAGATTAGGGGTACATAAGTATAACGTAGGTGGCGGTCGGCAGATTAGGGGTTAAAAAAATTTAATAGAGTGTAGGCGATGTGGGGGGGGCCTCGGTTTAGGGGTACATAGGTAGTTTATGGGTGTTAGTGTACTTTAGAGCACAGTAGTTAAGAGCTTTATGAACCGGCGTTAGCCCAGAAAGCTCTTAACTACTGACTTTTTTCTGCGGCTGGACTTTTGTCGTTAGATTTCTAACTCTCACTTCAGACATGACTCTAAATACCGGAGTTAGAAAGATCCCATTGAAAAGATAGGATACGCAATTGACGTAAGGGGATCTGCGGTATGGAAAAGTTGCGGCTGAAAAGTGAGCGTTAGACCCTTTTTTGAATGACTCCAAATACCGGCAGTAGCCTAAAACCAGCGTTAGGAGCCTCTAACGTTGGTTTTCACGGCTACCGCCAAACTCCAAATCTAGGCCTTAGTGTTTGTTTTTTTAATTTAGCTAATTGTTTTGAATTTAGTTAATTGTATTTAATTTAGGGAATTTATTTAATTGTAGGGTTAGGCTAGGTGTTAGTGTAACTTAGGTTAGGTTTTATTTTACAGGTCAATTTGTATTTATTTTAGCTAGGTAGTTATTAAATAGTTAATAACTATTTACTAACTTAGTCTACCTAATTAAAATAAATACAAACTTGCCTGTAAAATAAAAATAAACCCTAAGCTAGCTACAATGTAACTATTAGTTATATTGTAGCTAGTTTAGGGTTTATTTTACAGGTAAGTATTTAGTTTTAAATAGGAATTATTTAGTTAATGATAGTAATTTTTATTTATATTTATTTTAATTATATTTAAGTTAGGGGGTGTTAGGGTTAGGGTTAGACTTAGATTTAGGGGTTAATAAATATAATATAGTGACGTTGGGGGCGGCAGATTAGGGGTTAATAAATGTAGGTAGGGGCGGCGATGTTAGGGGCGGCAGATTAGGGGTTGATAATATTTAACTAGTTTTTGCGATGCGGGAGTACGACGGTTTAGGGGTTAATATGTTTATTATAGTGGCGGCGACGTTGGGGGCGGCAGATTAGGGGTTAATAACATTATGTAGGTGTCGGCGATGTTGTGGGCAGCAGATTAGGGGTTATTAAATATAATGAAGGTGGTGGCGATGTCTGGAGCGGCAGATTAGGGGTTAATAAATATAATGTAGGTAGCGGCGATGTCGGGGGTGGCAGATTAGGGGTTAACAAGTGTAAGATTAGGGGTGTTTAGACTCAGGGTTTTTGTTAGGGTGTTAGGTGTAAATATAAAATGTGTTTCCCCATAGGAATCAATGGGGCTGCATTACTGAGTTATACGCTGCTTTATTGCAGGTGTTAGGCTTTTTGTCACCCGGCTCTCCCCATTGATGTCTATGGGGAAATTGTGCACGAGCACGTACAACAAGCTCACCGCTGACTTAAGCAGCGCTGGTATTGGAGTGTGGTATGGAGCACAATTTTGCTCTACGCTCACATCTTACCTGTAAAAACCTGTAATACCAGCGCTGTAGGTAAGTGAGCGGTGACAATAACGTGCAAGTTAGTACCGCACCCCTCATAACGCAAAACTCGTAATCTAGCCGACATGTTTTTTTGTGTGGTTATAATATCTGGATGGACTGCGCTATTATACCCTCCCTTCAGCTAGCCACTGGAAATAGTGCGGTCTCGCCACTGCCAGTGAGACCACACTATTAAAAATGCAAGCCCCATAGAAAGACCAGTGACGTACAGGGTACGTCATTGGTCCTTAAGAGGTTAATTGTTATGGTCAGGACTTTTTTTACCTATCGAGGTCCACTGTCTTCACAAATATTACGCCGCACCATATCTGGAGAGAGTGTTTAGTATTTAGGGCTCACTTAGACCAGTGGAGGAAAGTCTTTTAACATGGCTATATCACTTGAGTTTTTCCTACTAGTGTTCATTGGGTGATAGGTACTTCCTATTAATGTTAATTAGCTGATGGGTATGTGCTGCCCATCCTCATTGGCTGATATATAGTTCCTGCTAATGCTCATGTTTAAATTATTCTCTTTTATATCAATGATTAAATATGTTGGATTACATTGTCCTTTTAAGCAACGACAAACCTCACTCAGAAATAAGCATTGAAGCTTACTTCTCATAGGGTCTCCTTTACGTTTAGAGAAAAAAAGCAAACTGGAAAAACAGGTGTCAGATCTGTTTGTTTGTGTATTTGGGGTTATCTAAAATAGTGGTTTTTATATTAAGGTCCTCATGAGTCTTATGTATAGGTATTTCTTCTAAGGTGGATAATTAAGACTAAATATGAGGTGTAGATAAAACATCACCTGGTAATGATCAGGGTTAATCTGAAGGGCATGTATCAGGATTAATCAAAAAAGTAAAACTAAATCTCCCCATATATATTTTTGGATCTAAATTAACCATTTGGAACAAGTAGCTCTCCTTGATCATTTAATAAGACAAAGCAAACAAGGATATTAGTCCACCTGCAACCCTAATCTTTAGACGTTGCTTCATGCCCCCCCCCCCCCCCCTCTACCCGCTTGCAGCACAATGAATAGTTTTGGATTATAAATAAAAGCTGTTTGGAATTTAAGCACCTCCAGAGGTTTCCTCCTGATTGCAGCTGGATGGAAAACTCACACCAGCAAATTTGCTTATCAGCTACAGACAGATTCTGCTTCTTGCATTACCTCACAGTGATCTGCGTTGCCTGCTGGGGAATACAGCATGGGTTGTCTGTCTACTGTTTGTGGGGGATGGGGAAATCATTAAATAATAATAATAAATAAGAAAAGTATGAATGGTGGCAACGCAAATTCCAAATATATCTCCCAGCAGAGCAAAGAATAAGTATGAGCAGAATACAAAGACAAGTCAAATAGGGGCTGAATATAGCAAAATATTGCTCAGAGGCAATGATGTGGTGAAATACGAGGTTTAACAGGAGAAGAATGAGTTAAATGGATGGATTATATTGAGTAACAGGAGGTGTTATAATGAAATTATATGAATGATTAATGACTTTATAGTGAGATGTTGTATGGACCAATATAAAACAGGGTAAGGGATAATATTGATGATAGTAGCATTTATAGGAAGTTGCACTAACCACCAGTAGGAAAAAGTGTAGGAATGATTAAGGAATAAAGAGGTCTTTATACACAGAGGGGTTATATGGAGCAATAAGACAAATTACAAATATGAAACTAAAAAAGGATTATATGGAAATTCTATGTGAAGCAATATGAAGTGATAGACATTAAATTAACCATTTTTAAGTTCTATTGATCAAAAGAAAGAATAACATACCTATACAGGGAGTGCAGAATTATTAGGCAAATGAGTATTTTGACCACATCATCCTCTTTATGCATGTTGTCTTACTCCAAGCTGTATAGGCTCGAAAGCCTACTACCAATTAAGCATATTAGGTGATATGCATCTCTGTAATGAGAAGGGGTGTGGTCTAATGACATCAACACCCTATATCAGGTGTGCATAATTGTTAGGCAACTTCCTTTCCTTTGGCAAAATGGGTCAAAAGAAGGACTTGACAGGCTCAGAAAAGTCAAAAATAGTGAGATATCTTGCAGAGGGATGCAGCACTCTTAAAATTGCAAAGCTTCTGAATCGTGATCATCGAACAATCAAGCATTTCATTCAAAATAGTCAACAGGGTCGCAAGAAGCGTGTGGAAAAACCAAGGCGCAAAATAACTGCCCATGAACTGAGAAAAGTCAAGCGTGCAGCTGCCAAGATGCCACTTGCCACCAGTTTGGCCATATTTCAGAGCTGCAACATCACTGGAGTGCCCAAAAGCACAAGGTGTGCAATACTCAGAGACATGGCCAAGGTAAGAAAGGCTGAAAGACGACCACCACTGAACAAGACACACAAGCTGAAACGTCAAGACTGGGCCAAGAAATATCTCAAGACTAATTTTTCTAAGGTTTTATGGACTGATGAAATGAGAGTGAGTCTTGATGGGCCAGATGGATGGGCCCGTGGCTGGATTGGTAAAGGGCAGAGAGCTCCAGTCCGACTCAGACGCCAGCAAGGTGGAGGTGGAGTACTGGTTTGGGCTGGTATCATCAAAGATGAGCTTGTGGGGCCTTTTCGGGTTGAGGATGGAGTCAAGCTCAACTCCCAGTCCTACTGCCAGTTTCTGGAAGACACCTTCTTCAAGCAGTGGTACAGGAAGAAGTCTGCATCCTTCAAGAAAAACATGATTTTCATGCAGGACAATGCTCCATCACACGCGTCCAAGTACTCCACAGCGTGGCTGGCAAGAAAGGGTATAAAAGAAGAAAATCTAATGACATGGCCTCCTTGTTCACCTGATCTGAACCCCATTGAGAACCTGTAGTCCATCATCAAATGTGAGATTTACAAGGAGGGAAAACAGTACACCTCTCTGAACAGTGTCTGGGAGGCTGTGGGTACTGCTGCACGCAATGTTGATGGTGAACAGATCAAAACACTGACAGAATCCATGGATGGCAGGCTTTTGAGTGTCCTTGCAAAGAAAGGTGGCTATATTGGTCACTGATTTGTTTTTGTTTTGTTTTTGAATGTCAGAAATGTATATTTGTGAATGTTGAGATGTTATATTGGTTTCACTGGTAAAAATAAATAATTGAAATGGGTATATATTTGTTTTTTGTTAAGTTGCCTAATAATTATGCACAGTAATAGTCACCTGCACACACAGATATCCCCCTAAAATAGCTATAACTAAAAACAAACTAAAAACTACTTCCAAAACTATTCAGCTTTGATATTAATGAGTTTTTTGGGTTCATTGAGAACATGGTTGTTGTTCAATAATAAAATTAATCCTCAAAAATACAACTTGCCTAATAATTCTGCACTCCCTGTATTAAAGATCCCAATAACTGGGGCACAAATAGTTCAGAGCAGAATTATATACTGGTTCAGAGCAGAAATAAATAATGGTTCAGAGCAGAATTACATGCATATCAATGTCGAAGTAACAAAATCTCTGTTGGATAAGTACTGTTGTTCACTCTAATGTGGCTATAAGGTTTACTGGCTGCAGAGACTCTTTGTCATGTTATCAATAAGGTGAATTTGCTTCTGCTGTGCGTCTTGTTTGTGACATTATAAAATTGTGAGTTATATAAAACTATAGGTTAAATTAGTCTAATCTTCGAGCCTCTGGTTTGTTTGAAATCTTGTCTTGGGTTATGTTACACTTTTGTTTGTAAAACAATGTTTATGCGACAGCAATAAGTAGGTTTTATTTTGGGTTTTCATCTAAGGGGTTCTTGTAGTTATCAGGAGGCATCAGACCACAGAATGATCTTGGAGGGGTTAGAAAGGTCTGATTTAGAAGGGGCAGGCAGGATTTTGCTAGAAGGGACAGACAGATCTGACCTTAGGAAATAATAGCACGTGGGTATTATTTGGGTAGGAAGGCAGGGATTTTCTGCCAGCCATATCATATCTAGGTTCTGGGAAAACAGAGAAGTTTAATGTCCGAGATGATGAGTAGCTGATCCAGGTCATACTAAAGTACAGTCTGGAGGGATTAGGAAGAGCTGGCTGTATAAATACATAAATCATATCTTACAGGAATCATGTGCCCTGTTTGATATGAGGCTTAATGAACCATCTAGGGAGGTGGCAATTCACTATGCAAAACAGACTGGGGAAAATGGAGGTTTCATGAAAAATACATATCCACAGCCATCCTCTAGCTTAGATTATTAATGTGACCTTTTTCAGGCTGCACTTCCCCCATCTGCTTGTGATTTGTCGTCAGTCAGTGTAATTGTGAGGTGTACAGCAGCACTGTGGTTAGGTGAGGTTCCCTGAGTACGTGCATTTGGTTAACCCATTAGGTGCCGGGAAGACAGCAACACAATGATCATCCAATAAAAGGGCTAGCTCTTTATTACCATTACAAAACAATTATGACATGATTATAATTTCTGTACATTTTAGTCTTTGCAGGTACTAACATGACAGCATCTCTGTCACTATCACATATTAGTATTAGCACAGACTCCTAAACACAGCATTAATATCAGTACACTAAGGTCTTAGGAGGGGCTTTGGACCTGATTATCTAAAGCTCTCTTGTTTGGTGAAATTATCTAAGATGTTTTGTCAGTATCTGAGGTCCCCTAAAGAATTTTAGGCAAATTTTAGCTTGAGAGCTGTTTATCTTGGTATACAGGATGTGAAGGAGCGACACCTACATTACAAAAAAAATCATTGGTCCTTTAGTCCTTAAAGGAAAAGTAAACTATGAGACATATCCAGGCAGCATTATCAAATATTCATAAAATAAGTATGACTTTCATTCATCTTTTTTTTGACTGTTCTCTTTATCATACTTTTCTTTTACCTTTTAAAACGAGCACTTCTATCGACGTAACTCTGCCTTTGTATTTTTGTTTTTGTTTTGTTTTTTGATGACGTTTCTAATAGAGACCGTTTCAATTGGTCCCCCACTGGCGTCCCAACATACTCAATTATCGCCCACCAATGTATGTACGCATGTGCGACTTTCTTGATATTGCGGCCGTATCATATGCGCGTCCGTGTATATCGCATGAGCATTACCGTTTTTGAAGGCATCTGTTCCAGCAACGCTATTTCGCGATCGTAGCGACTATTTGAATCATTTGAAAAATTATTTAGTAAGTATATGCAATGTTATTTGGCTCATTTCCAATATTAAATAATTTGATGTTGGAAAACTTTATTGTAATGATTAACGGATGTCTTTATTATAATGCGAGAAATACGGGGAATAACAAGTTATGCGCATGCACGATATGACGAGACGAACGCAAACGTGCAAAAAGGTACACGTAAGAGTGGGTAAGACCGATCTTACGAGTAATGTACATAGATACGGAAATGGTTGGGTGGGAGGAGTAACAACGGAATCGTGTAGGCGATTTATGATATAAATAACTTTGAAATCAGTATATTTCGAAGAAAAAAAACTTAGCAACTATTAATAGCTCAGTAACACACCAAATACCTAGAGACATTTCAACAGCTGTATTCCAGTACATTAGAAGACACTTTTTCAGCAGCTTTTGGCTTGTTTTAAGGAGATGATCTTGGCTGTTAAAGGGACAGTATACATCACTTTTCATATAAACGCATGCAATAGACAATACTATAAAGAAGAATATGCACAGATACTGATCTAAAAATCCTATATAAAACCTTTAAAAACTTACTTAGTAGTTCCCAGTTTAGCATTGTTGGTGAGGTAGTCTGGGACACCCAGTGAAAGGGGCTGGGTAAACAAGAAAAGCAGACACTCCCCATCTCCCTCCTTCCCTGCATATGAAAAGACAGATAACATAAACAGGAGCCTGCAGGAGGCTGTAAACACGTGTATACATCTGACACTGTGGGGCTTGGTTAGGTGTCTGAAAATCAGCACAATGTTCTTAAAAAATAAGCAAAACTTTTTATAAAAAATACTACCAGATGGGCTGTATAAATGGATCATCTATAAAACATTTATGCAAAGTAAAATCTAGTGTACAATAATGTCCCTGTGATGAGAGTGGGAAGTGACGTCACCGGATGGGGGCGCGGTTTAGCATTATTGTTGTCTATGTCGCAGTTACCAAGTTAGATGTGTTGTGCAATAAAATAGCGTTGTACCTTCTATGCTGTGTCCTGCATCTCATGACATGGTGTCAGAAGTTCTTGCCTGCGCTTCTGTTTCCTGATCAATGACGATGTCAAAGTTTACCCCACCTGAGCCTTTTGATTTCTCTCAGCCTGCAGCTTGGCCCACATGGCGTCAGCGGTTTCAGCGCTTCAGGATTGCTTCCAAGCTGGACAAGGAGAGTGGTGAAGTACAAGTTAATTCTCTTTTATACTCTATGGGGAAAGATGTGGAGCCAGTGTTCAATGCCTTTACTTTCCAAGAAGGGGAAGAATTTGACTTTGAAATAGTTATGAATAAACTCAGTGCCCACTTTGTACCCAAAAGAAATGTGATTCATGAGAGGGCTTGTTTTCACAAACGTGCTCAGCGTGTGGGAGAATCTGTGGAGTCATTTGTATGCAGCCTGTATGAACTAGCTGAATTCTGTGAGTGTGGTGTTGCTAAAGAGGAGCAAATCAGAGACAGAATAGTCATAGGAATTGCAGATGCTTAAGTCTCACTGAAACTACAGTTGAAGGCTGATTTAACATTGGATGGGGCTATTAGGATGGCCCAACAGAGTGAACTGGTGAAAAAGCAAAGTGCTGATCTGAGGTCGGAGAGTATTGTGGATGAAGTGCAGCAGTTCAGGAGAGTGCTAGTGAAAGGCACAGTGTGATCGGTAGACCAAGGGCAACAGATAGGCCCAGAAGCTGCATCTGCATAGACTTGAAAAGGCTGAATGAGGCGGTGAAGTGAGAGAGATATGTGCTGCCGACACTTGAAGACATAGCTCCGAAATTGGCTGGGGCGAAGTTCTTCTCTACACTGGGTGCTTCCAGCGGCTTCTGGCAGACACCTCTAGAACCAAAGTGCCGCAAACTGACTTCCTTCAAGTGGTAGGTCAGTTTTGCGTCTGCAGACTCCAAAATCAAGAAAGAAAATGTTTGGGTTACATGTCCCTTTAAAGCTGCCTGTTCCCCTATGATTAGATGGGCTTTGTACACCTCATCTGAAAGCTAAGTAAGTTGTGCTTATACAAATGCACTTTAGAAAAAGATGATTAATAAACAATGTGCATTATGTGCAAACTCTAACAGTTGATCAGCATTTGAGATATTATATTTCCATAAATGGAAGGGTCAATCATGTATGAGATATGATATTTCCATAAATGGAAGGGTCAATCATGTATGAGATATGAGATTTCCATAAATGGAAGGGTCAATCATGTATGAAATATGATATTTCCATAAATAGAAGGGTCAATCACGTAGGAAATATGATATTTCAATACATGGAAGGGTCAATCACGTATGAGATATGATATTTCCATACATGGAAGGGTAAATCACGTATGAGATATGATATTTCCATAAATGGAAGGGTCAATCACGTATGAGATATGAGATTTCCATAAATGGAAGGGTCAATCACGTATGAGATATGAGATTTCCATAAATGGAAGGGTCAATCACGTATGAGATTTGAGATTTCCATAAATGGAAGGGTCAATCACGTATGAGATATGAGATTTCCATAAATGGAAGGGTCAATCATGTATGAGATATGAGATTTCCATAAATGGAAGGGTCAATCACGTATGAGATATGAGATTTCCATAAATGGAAGGGTCAATCACGTATGAGATATGATATTTCCATAAATGGAAGGGTCAATCATGTATGAGATATGAGATTTCCATAAATGGAAGGGTCAATCGCGTAGGAAATATGATATTTCCATACATGGAAGGGTCAATCACGTATGAGATATGATATTTCCATACATGGAATGGTCAATCACGTATGAGATATGATATTTTCATACATGGAAGGGTCAATCACGTATGAGATATGATATTTCCATAAATGGAAAGGTCAATCATGTATGAGATATAATATTTCCATAAATGGAAGGGTCAGTCATGTATGTTTTCTACTTCTACTGTAACTAAAGGGAAGTTTTAACCTACTAAGCATCATCTGTACAATGGTGTATTATGTCGGTGACACTATTGTTGTTGATCAACTGTAAGATCTGCATTGTAACACTCTAGTTATTAACTGTTTGTGTTTCTAGTAAAGAGAGTCACTTGCTGGCTGAAAGCTAGTTAGTAATGTACTCGACACTAGAACATGTAATTTTTGGTTTAGAACCCCAACATTTTTTTAATAGAGTAGATGTTCGGGGGGAGGGGTACCAATTAAGAAGTGGAAAATTGAAGGATTGGACAAATGACTGGGGTCTAAAGTTTAACTTTACAAAGTGCAAATTATTCATTTAGGAAAGAAAAAAACAAATGTTAAATATAGACTACACATTACTGACTGTTACGGGACTTGGGAATTACTATTTCATATGATTTAAAATTAAGTAAACAATGTAGTATTGCAGCAGAAATAGTAAGGTTATTTAGTTCTCATCTTGAGTATTGTGTGCAGTTCTGGAGGCAATATCTCAGAAGGATATTAACAAGCTTGAATCTGTTTAAAGGTGGCTACAAAATGGTCTAAATATAAAACTTTCCAAGAGAATCTCAATGACCTAAATATGTATTGCTTAGAGGAGAGAAGTGAAAGAGGCGATATGATAGTAACTTTCAAGTATATTAAAGGGCTGAGGATGTGAGTATTTTTCCTAAAAAGAAAAATTCAAGAACAAGGGGTCATAATCTCAAGCTGAAGGGTAGTTGATTCAGAAGTACAGAAGCACTTCTTCACAGAAAGGGTGATTGATTAAACTTGGTATTGACAAACACTGGGGGTACTTCAAGAATGTCTGGGATAAGCATAAGACTATCCTACAAACTAATGCCTAGGATAAGCATAAGGCTATCCTACATACTAATTAATGCCTGGGATAAGCATAAGGCAGTGTAAGGGTAGTAACGAAACCAGTTGAATAATGCCAACAAATAAATAATAGCTACTATGGGCTTCCTCACTTGTAACTGCTCCTCGCTTGGACTGTTATCATCCAGAGCATCTGTGTTCCCATTCAGCTATGCCATTGTGACCTATCCTCTGCCCTTCAATGACGTTAGCTGACCGGCCTCTCTCAAAGCTCACTGTTCTGTGTCACGCTGTTAGTCCGTTACCCGAGGCTCTTCCTAGCCGGTAGCCTGTTATTCTTATCAACCTCCTCAGGAATACTACCTCCAATCTTCAGCCCAATGAAACAAAAACCCTACACCACACTCCCTTGATCATTGCTAATGTGAAGCAAGACAAAGTCAAAAGGAAAAGGATGATCCACTATTAATAAAAAGGCATAAACAATATTTCTTCAATGTAAAAACACTTCCATTAAGAACAAACAAGTTGACAGAGCTTAATTAGATCAAGATGTGTATATAAACAAATAAGGGGATGTGTACCTCAGTATATGATTACGGCAGGGGAAGCTGAAACGCGTAAGACTGCCATGTGCCACTGAAAATGTTTTGGACATATATTATTTTATTTAATAGCCATCAATCTATATGCAGCCTTAAAGGATTTTAAAATATTGGTCTGCAGTCCCATTTACTAGTGCTGAGGAATCTGTTGGCGCTCTAGAAATAACTGATAATAATAATAATAATTATGTGCTAGGAAGTTGGCCACCACTGTGGCCTAAATAGCACAATTACAGGTATAGCCTCTCTGATTCTTATAAATGCACTGGCACAGACAGTTTACAAAAATCTATTATACATATGCAAAAGTAGCAACATGTTAAAATATTGTTGCAGAAGCTGTATAAATATTGACATTAAAGGTAGCAAGAGATGCATGATTGTTCTAATGCTTTTTTTGAGGACATCCCAAAATATGTTGTGCACCATGGCACAAAGATGGCCACAGTGTTTAAACAAAAAAAAAAACAACGGTGGTTTTGCAATCATTCAAACAAATTTAGGAAAATTAAAAATGGTCAAACAACCAACTTAGCAATTTTTTGACCACTTGAGATGGATTGACCCATTACACAACTTAAATTAAGCAGTTTGAGCAACTTTGGACATAATACTCTTTTTATTACACACTTTAAAACATCCTGTTGGTTTAAGAATACGGCAACCGGCTTTAGTGCTCTCTGGCTTTAGAATTAAGGCCTTAATTCTTTCCTGGATCCCGTCGAGGGGACCCTCCACCTCGATCAACTCAGATAAGGAGTTGCACCAGTAAGTAGCCACTCCAGCAACTGCAGCAATAGCTGCTGCCGGTTGAAACAAATATCCCGTATGTTGAAACATCTTTCTTAACAGAGTTTCTATTTTCTTATCCATGGGCTCTTTAAACGACAAACTATCCTCAAGCGGGATAGTAGTGCATTTAGCAAGCTTGGAGATAGCGCCAACCACTTTGGGAATGGAACCCCACAACTCCAATTGAGTCCGGAACCGGGAACAATTTTTTTCAAGGAGGAAAAAGGAGAAAATGAAGAACCAATTATTTCCCATTCATTCTTATTAATGTTCACCATTTTTACGGGAACCGGTAAAGTCTGTGGTACAACCCTGTCCTCGTAGACCTTATCTAATTTAGGAATCAAAGGTTCCTCAGGCAATTTAGGCTCTGGAACCTCTAAAGTAGCCAAAACTTCCTTTAGCAGAAAGAGTAAATGTTCAATCCTAAGGGGCCTATTTATTATGATGCGAGCGGACATGATCCGATATAGCGGATCATGTCCGCTGCACATCGATAAATGCCGACAGCATACACTGTGTGCATTTATCATTGCACCAGCAGTTCTTGTGAACTGCTGGTGCAATGCCGCCCCCCGCAGATTCATTAGCCGCTAGAAGGGGGTGTCAATCAACTCGATCATATTCGATCAGGTTGATTTCTGTCAATTTCTGTCCGCCACCTCAGAGCAGGCGAACAGGTTATGGAGCAGCTGTCTTTAGATAGGAACAGCCAATAGGATGAGAGCTCAATCCTATTGGCTGATTGGAACAGCCAATAGGATGAGAGCTGCTCAAATCCTATTGGCTGATTGGAACAGCCAATAGGATTTTAGCGGCTCTAATCCTATTGGCTGATTGGAACCTTTAAGCAAATAGGAATGCAAGGGACGCCATCTTGGATGACGTCACTTGCATTCAAGATCCAGTTTACGGCGGAGACCGTATTGAAGAGGAACTCCTCGTCGGATGTCTTCAGGATGGACCCACTCCTCTCCATATGGATGAAGATAGAATAGGCCGCATGGATGAAGACTTCGCCGGCTGGATGAAGATGGAAGAGGCCACCAGGATGAAGACTTCTTGCCAGCTGGATGGATCCTTCAAGCGGAACTTCAAAAACTGTAAGTGGATTGTCGGGGGTTAATGTTTTTTTAAGGGTTTTTTTGGGTGGGTTTTAATTTTAGAGTAGGGTCTGGGCAGTAAAAGAGCTAAATGCCCTTTTAAGGGCAATGCCCATACAAATGTTCTTTTCGGGGCAATGGGGAGCTTAAGTTTTTTAGATAGGGTTTTTATTTGAGGGGTTGGTTGTGTGTGTGGTGGGTTTTACTGTTGGGGGGGTGTTTGTATTTTTTTTTACAGGTAAAAGAGCTGATTTCTTTGGGGCAATGCCTCGCAAAAGGCCCTTTTAAGGGCCATTGGTAGTTTATTGTAGGCTAGGTTTTTTTTATTTTGGGGGGCTTTTTTATTTTGATAGGGCTATTAGATTAGGTGTAATTCTTTTTTATTTTTGATGCTGTGGTTTTTTATTTTTTGTAACAGTGTTTTTATTTTTTGTAACTTAGTGTTTATCTTTTTGTAATTTAGTAATTTTTAATTGTAGATTTAAATAATTTGAGTAGGGTTAGGCTTTTAAATATGTAATATAGTTAATTTAATTGGTAGTTTAATGTATTTTTAGTATAATAGTTAGGGTAGGTTAATTAATAGTTTAATATAGTTTAATTTAATGTTAGTATAATAGTTAGGGTAGGTTAATTAATAGTTTAATATAGTTTAATTTAATTCTTAAGGTAAGTTTAAATTTATTATAAGATAGGGATGTTATAATTTTAATGTAAAGTTAGCGGGTTGTTAGGTTAAGGGGTTAATAGCTTATTTTATTTTATGGCGATGTAGGGGGCTGGCAGTTTAGGGATTAATAGGTTTAGTAAGTGGTAGTGATGTGGGAGGCCAGGGGTTTAGGGGTTAAAACATTTATTTAGTTGCGGTGGGGTCCGGGAGCAGCAGGATAGGGGTTAAACATTTTAGTATAGTGGCGGTGTTTAGTAACAGGGTATAAATAAAGTTGGTAAAAAGCCGAATAGCAGCGAGATCGCCCCATACTTGGTGCGCAGCTTTTTGCCAGCTTTTTTTTATAAATATAGAAATCGTATTCAGGTCCGCAGCCGCGTAGTTAGGCCATGTTAGGCGAACGTATTGGTGCCGTCGAATGCAACAAAGTTGATGGCTTGAAAGATAGGCCTCTTAGAGGCAGCTGATTCCGACCCAGAAAGAGCACCCTCTGAAGTATCAGAGGCATCTTCATCATCGGATAATCTTGTATCCGATAAATCCAATAAGCTAGTAGATGACCCCTGGGAAGGATAGCAATATTTAACCTTTCACTTGCGCTTAGCAGTGCGAGATAAAGCACTAAAGGCCGCAGGCACTGCCGTCTGTAACTGTTCAGTAAAGTCTGGCGGTAAAAGGGCTCCTCCAGATGGAGGAATAGGAGTGCTATGGGAAGCTGCATGTGTATTAGGAGATGAATGTAGGGTGCACACCTCACAGGACAGAGACTCCTCAGAGGTGGACGGCTCAGTGGTATCAAACATATTAACTTTCTTTGACATGATAACTTTATCAAGGCATGTGGAACATAATTGAGCAGGCGTGTATACCGCGGCCTCCTCACAATATAGACAGGTAATAGATTTAGGTAAAGAGGGAGTACCCTCTAACGCATCAGAATCCTCCATAGCTTGCGTTTATAAAGCAGACTATTGAATAATAAGATAAACTGCACCTGTATACCCCCAATGGCTGGGGCACTCACCACCTCCTATGACTCAGGCCAAACAGAGAAACCGCTTCTTCTCCGGTAAACCACGCGGTCAGGAAAGAGGAAATCAGTGTGCACCCAGTCATGTGGTGAGCAATGCAGGACCGCCCCTGCTATAGGAAAAAAGCACGCCAAGCCTTTCAGGCTGTGCTGCTTCCAAAAACGAAAGTAAAACCTGTACGATCCAACATCTGCCTGAGCCTCATCTCACACATGTCGCAGCATAAGCATAATAAAATAAAATTATGTGATTAATCCCCCCTGTTCAATAATCCCCCTCTGGAGATATTAACCTCTTGATTCCATACAGATAAAAGGAGCCACACTGTGACCCTGTGACCTTGCGTTATCATATGTGTATAAAAAATGAAACGATCTTACCGGAATCTATGCCGTGGAACAGAAACACAGCCTTTCAAGTTTGACAGTCTTGTAGCATCGCTCCTGACATGGACTTGAGTGATGGAAGCAGGCAGTGAAACTCGTCAACACTGATTGCTTAGGAGGTGTTAATACTGGATGGATTTGCAGAAATACTCTCCCTGCATCTCCAGACTCTAACATTTGTCAATGCTCTCACTGAGAGGCTGACAAGACTACTTAAAACTCCAGTCCTATTTCGAAGGGTAGATACCCTCCATAAGAAACTACTTCGTATCTTCTGACACTTCTCTGCCAACCTCCTGTGACGAAAGGCAAAGAATGACTGGGATATGAGGGACGTAGGGGGATTATTTAAGCCTTTGACTGGGGTGTATTTTGCCTTCACCTGGTGGTATTTCCCAACAGTAAGGAATGATGCCATGGACTCTCCTCATATTAAGAAGGAAATATTTATATACACAATACACAGTTTACTAAAAAAAAAGCATAAAATACAAGTTAATATAAGCAAAGTAAAAGTAGTTGTGGCCACAACCAAAAAATATTAAAAAGTTCCAAGAGTATTTCAAAAGCTAAAGAGGCTCATCAAATTGCACACTGTCCAGAAATGACAACTCTTAACACGGCAAGTGATGCATCGTCCCTCCATTGTAACCTATGCAGAGCTTGGACCTTTAGCTCTTGTCCTGGAAAATTATTTTCTATTTAGCCATTTCTTTTACAAGAAACCTCTCTGAGCTTCCTGCTCTTTCTTGCAGGCCTCTTTTCTTAATATTTTATATTTTCCAATGGTCTTATCTGCATATACTGTTAATCAGGAAATTCTGGTTCTTGTCCTTGTACCCAGCTCCTAAGAGTTGTAAGTAGTGACTTCTTTGCAACTTTGATGTTTCATGGCCACAAAATCATTCAGACTTTCTTCTTCTATATTTGTCCATTTCTCTGTACCACACAAGGTTACAAAGCTACAGCAGTTAGGGCTTTGATTCGAAAGGCATTGGTTGCATACTGTCACTAATTTCTACCATTTTGACATACTGTGTATGCCTTCTTGGAGGCTGCTTTTGGCAGGTAAATACTGTGGGCTGTTGTGCCTAATCAGTAACGCACCGGCCTTACCTGTATTGCCCCCCCCCCCCCATTTAATGATGGACTTGTGGACTTCACTTATTGTGTATAATGATCTTGTGGACTCTCACAATCTTATGATAGAAAATGTAAATTTACATGATATATTTCTTATATCTTATTCTGTACAGCTTGCAACAGGACTGTCTGCACTTCATGCTTATTTTTAAAAATACTTATCTTTGCGTTATGGTAAACATAACGCTGATCCTCCGCCCACATCTGCTTTTTTTTAACAGATCACTGACAAATCTGGCTTCCTTCAATCGTTGCGTGCCCCCTTTAGTGTCCAGCTCGAGGCGTGCCCCCTTGGATTGGAAGAAGCCACATTTGTCATCCATATGCTAAAAAAAAGCAGAAGATGTGGGCGGAGGATCAGCGTTATGTTTACCATAACGCAAAGATAAGTATTTTTAAAAATAAGCGTCTTTGTAAACTTTAATGAATGAATTTTTAAGGTTATTTTTTGATACTTGGCTTTAATTCATTAAAGTTAGCAATCACTTTTCAAAAGAGCATTTACTATAGCTATAAAATACTACAATTTGATATACACATCATTTGTATTTGCCAGCCATTGCGTGCAACAGATGCAATACAGTAGATCCCAAACTAAATATCTGCTCCCTTTATGCATCTGCCATTGCAGCAGATCAGACCCCAGAACAGATACCTAGGGGTATATTTACTAATGTGCAAGCAGACATGATACGATGTAGCGTATCATGTCCACTGCTCATCGATAAATGCCGACAGTGATTTATCATTGCACCAGCAGTTCTTGTGAACTGCTGGGGCAATGCCGCCCCCTGCAGATTTGGGGCCAATCGGACAGTAGCAGAGAGTGTCAATCAACCCAATCGTATTCGATCGGGTTGATTTCTGTCCGCGGCCTCAGAGCAGGCGGACAAGTTATGGAGCAGCGGTCTTTAGACCGCTGCTTCATAACTTCTGTTTCCGGCAAGCCTGAAGGCTCGCCGGAAACACGGGGCATTAAGCTCCGTATGGAGCTTGATCAATTGACCCCATAGCCACCTGTCTCCCGTTATGCCAAATATAAGTCACAGCAAATCACTGTAAAGTCAGGGAAATCCTTCTTGTGTAACTTTTATACTAAAGGATTACAAATACACCAAAAATAGTGATTACACAACACTCTACAATCAACTGAAAAGGAAAGCCAACGTAATATTATGCTCAATATAAGTATTGTAGATATATACACACAAATTAGTGAGTAAAAAAGTTCTCAGATAAGACCCAGACCTCAGATTTCATAACACACAAATGAGGGTGTATAATCTCATTACTTTAAAGAGATACTTCCAATAATGATTATAGGCTTGCTTCAGAGCCTCTGTATATCTTTACTGGGTCTTTTCTTCACCTGGTTAAGCACTATGTCAGAGTAAATCGAGTTAATACTCCAAATGGTACTCACATTCCTTCCGATACTAGTCTTTATATCCAAACATGGAAGTGCTCTGATAAAAGTACTGCACAAAGTGTAGTTTAATATAGCTGACAGGAAGGTGCTTACCCCGCCGTGTAGCGACAGTCCATCTGTGTTCTGCCAGATCATGGGCGTACTTCTGTCACTGGGGATTCCGATGCCGCTGTGCAGCCAGAACTAACCCACTCTGCTAGAATGTACTCAGGGGGGAGTTCCAGAGCAAACCTTCTTGAAAGCGCCAAGACGTGGGCGTATCCATATCGGGGGTATGTACCAAACTGGCCAATCCTGTAGAGCAGTGTGTAACAGTCCGTAGACATGGGGAAACCAGGTTAGGAAACCGAACAGCTTCATAACACGGTGGGATCGCCAACTCTCAGGATAGTAAGCAAGGGTGGATATACGCTCTAGGCTGGTCAAATGCAAAGTTAAAATGTAGAGAAAGAGCGATATCCAATCTGTAAAACTTAGCTTTTATTTATGCATCAGCATACAGGTTTAAAAGTCCATATTCGTACCACCACCAAGTTTAAAAACAAAGATCAGAACAGCTATGTAGATTAAGCTTACGCGTTTCAGCTAAAAAGCCATTTTTGGAAGCTGCATCTAGGTAGATTCCGAAAAAAACAGGGTGGTGAAAGAATCCATCTTGGTGGATTCTTTCACCACCCCTTTTGTTCTCTCTCCCCCCTCTTTTGCTCTCCCCCCCTCTCTTTTGCGCTCTCTCCCTCCCCCCCCTCTCTTTTGCGCTCTCTCCCCCCTCTCTTTTGCGCTCTCTCCCCCCTCTCTTTTGCTCTCTCTACCCCTCTCTTTTGCTCTCTCTCCCCCTCTCTTTTGCTCTCTCTCCCCCTTCTCTTTCGATCTCTCCCCTCTCTTTTACTCTCTCTCTCTCTCTCTCCCTCTCTTTTACTCTCTCTCCCGCTCTCTTTTGCTCTCTCTCCCCCTCTCTTTTGCTCTCTCTCCCCCTCTCTTTTGCTCTCTTTCTCCCCTCCTCTTTTACTCTCTCTCTCTCCTCTCTTTTGCTGTCTGCCTCTCCCCTCTCTTTTGCTCTTTCTCCCCTCTCATTTGCTCTCTCTCCCCCCTCTCTTTTGCTCTCTCCCCCCTCTCTTTTGCTCTCTCTCCCCCTATCTTTTGCTCTCTCTCTCCCCTCTCTTTTGCTCTTTCTCCCCCCTCTTTTGCTCTCTCTCCCCCTTTTCTTTTGATCTCTCTCCCCTCTAATTTGCTCTCTCTCCCCTCTTATTTGCTCTCTCTCCCCTCTCAGTCTATGAGGCCTATTTATCAAATGTCTGTCAGACCTGATCCGACAGTGCGGACCAGGTCCAACAGACATTGTTGAATGCAGAGAGCAATACGCTCTCCGTATTCAGCATTTCACCAGCAGCTCTTGTGAGATACTGGTGCAACGCCGCCCCCTGCAGACTCGCGGCCAATCGTCCGCCAGCAGGGGAGGATGTATATCTGTTATAATTTGCTTTGTATCTGTCGTATATGTCAGTCAGTCTAGCATGTATAATGTTGTCCATTTCTAAATTATTCTTTAAATCAGTCTCTGTGTATTATTGCACGGATGCAAATCGGCTTGTTGTTAAACAGATATAAATACTCCATTAATAACAGACTTTGTTGACACCTGATAAAAAAATGACCTGGTTCTGAATTGACAGACAGCAGATTACATACCTAGGTTACTGCACAGAGAGGATTATACGTAGTCTGGTAATCTGGTAAATACATTCCACAGGTGTGCTGTGGTTTTGGAGTTAGGCATTATAACCATTTCCTACATATACTCCAGAGGGTAATTTACATATCTGGTTATATAGGCTCATGTATGTATGGTATGTTTGTAAATGTAACTATTGTAATCTATTTGAAGTAACTTAACTTTTTTATGTGATGATGTTGGGCTACTGTCTATTTTAAAATAGTAAAATTAGTTTGACAGCCTGTAACATAATTGAAAAGCAAGTTACAAGTTAAGTGATGGACAAACATAGCTTGGGATAGATAGGTCAAAACTGAACTGTGCATAAGTGCATTTCAGTTTTAAATAGAAGATTTTTTGCAATGTACTTCTATTAGCAAAAATGCTTCTTGTCAAAATTATGTTTTTTTGAGCTTGAATACCAATGCACAGACCCTAATAGCATATGTGCATATGCCGCTGACAAGTATATTGCAAAAATGCTTCTATTTAAAATTAAATATAATTAATATAAGACCTAAATATGGAGTAAGATCAGTTCCCACAAATATTTTATAGAATATGGAGGGCTCATAAAACCCATTGCCCTATATTTGCAGGATACCAGGGCTCCTTAGCTATTGCGGAATGAGTGACATTACTTGGAAGCAGAGGTAGCTATACCATTAGGCCAAATAGGTGATCGACTAAGGCCTCACTCATGATGGGGCCTCACACAGGGGCATAGAAAAAAAACTGCTTTTTATTTTCTTGGTAGTATAGTAGGCCAGCCCATTGGCTTACTCCAAGCACAGTCATATAATCATATACCTTTTGTTCCCTTATGCAATTGTTACAGTAATTCTGTGTCTTATGTTTTTAACTGGTAACCAATTCTGTAAAAATGCTCAATATATTCATATTCCTTTTTGCTACCTTTTGTCTCTATAACAAACTACACTATTCAATTACTCCTTCTCCCTCTCCACCTGCACTGTTCATTAGCCCATCTCTCTTAAACTCACCTTACTTTTGTACTCATGAACTTTACCTATTCCTAAATACTCTCTCTCTCCCCTGCAGCTCATCTCAAAAGCAGTCTCACTACTGCAAATCTGTATCTCATCTCATGTCACTCTCCCTCTTGCTTCTACTTACTGCTGGTGACATCTCCCCTAATCCTGGTCCCCAACCACTGAAAAAATGTGCACATCCATGTGTACCATCCCATAGACTCAGAAAACAAAACTCTGCACACCTTACTCACATTCCTCTTGCATCTAAAGCCACTACCCCTTTCACTTGTGCACTCTGGAACTCTCTCTCTGTTTGCAACAAGCTCACTTCTATACATGACCTCTTCATCTCCCACTCCCTCAACCTTCTGGCCCTAACAGAAACCTGGCTCTCTCCCCTAGACAAAGCATCCACTGCTGCTCTGTCACATGGGGGTCTCCACTTCAGCCACACTCCTAGGTCTGGTAATAGACAAGGAGGTGGTGTAGGTATTTTACTTTCTTCTCGTTGCACCTTTCAACAAATACATCCTATCTCTTCCCTCACTTTTCCCTCATTCGAAAACCACATGATTCGCTTATTCTCCCCTCTCTCTGTACGTGTTGCAGTCATATACCAACCCCCTGACTCCTCAACTCAATTTCTAGATCACTTGGCTGCCTGTCTACCCTATTTCCTTTCCTCAGACACCCCTGCCCTCATTCTTGGCGACTTCAACATCCCCCTTAACAATCCCACTGCCTCATCTGCTAAACAACTTCTGCAACTCACTTCCTTTTTCGGTCTGTCACAATGGACTGATTCTCCCACTCACAAAGACGATCACTCTCTTGACCTGATCTTTAGCTATCGATGCACTCTCTCAAACTTCTCAAACTCCCCTTTTCCTCTTTCTGACCACCATCTCCTTACTTGCAACATATCATCCCTTCCTACAACTCTCCCACCTTCTACTCCTCACACCAAATTTCACAGAAGCATTATGTCTTTAGATCAACAACAACTTGCTAATTCCCTTAAACCGCTCCTCTCATCCTTCTCCTCCTTTTCCTGCCCTGAACAATCTATCTGCCACTATAATTCCACCCTTATATCCATCCTTGACAATCTCGCCCCTCTTACCACTGCTCGGAAATCACACACTCATCCCTGGCATACTCCTCTGACACGGTAACTACGTAGATGTTCCCGTACTGCTGAACGGCATTGGAGAAAATCACGGAGTTCAGCTTGAACTCCTACTACTACTCTGCCCTTAATCTCCACAAGCAACACTACTTCTCTACTCTTATCTCTAATCTTTCTTTAAACCCAAAACGTCTGTTCTCCACTTTCAATACTCTCCTCCGCCCTCCCCCACTTCCTAATACAACGTCTCTGTCAGCTCAAGACTTTGCCAGTCACTTCATTAACAAAATTGACTCCATCAGACATGAAATCAGCTCTCAACATAATTCCACTCTCCCCCCCCTCAAATGCTCTCACTCAATGACAACCCTCATAACCTGAAACTTAGTTCATTCTCCCCTGTTACTGAGGGAGAAGTTTTGGCACCTATACTGCACTCTCACCTCACTACCTGTCCCCTTGACCCTATCCCCTCACAGCTACTCCCCTCCCTCTCTGCTACCCTTACCCCTATACTAACACACATTTTCAACCTCTCCCTCAGCACTGGTACATTTCCCTCATCGATGAAACATGCACTGGTCACACCTATCCTCAAAAAACCTTCCCTTGATCCTACCTCCCCATCCAACTGCCACCCTATTTCCCTCCTCCCTCTTGCTTCAAAGCTTCTTGAAAAACTAGTATATGCACACCTATCCCATTTCCTTACGTTAAACTCCCTTCTTGACCCGCTGCAATCTGGATTTCGTCCCTATCACTCCACAGAGACAGCTATTGTTAAGGTCACTAACGACCTACTTACAGCTAAATCAAAAGGCCACTTCTCTCTGCTTATCCTCCTTGATCTGTCCGCAGCCTTTGACACTGTCGACCACCCTCTTTTGCTCCAAACCCTCCAATCCTTCGGCATCTGTGACACAGCCCTTTTGTGGCTCTCTTCCTACCTATCAAACCGTACCTTCAGTGTAGCCTTCTCTGGGGCCTCCTCTGCCCCGTCACCACTTTCTGTCGGAGTACCGCAAGGCTCTGTCCTCGGTCCCCTTCTCTTCTCAATCTATACGTCATCACTAGGTTCCCTAATTAAGTTCCACAGTTTCCAATATCATTTCTATGCCGATGACACCCAAATCTACTTCTCTGCACCAGACCTATCTCCTTCCTTGCTAACCCATGTCACTAACTGTCTTTCTCACATCTCTTCCTTGATGTCCTCTCACTACCTCAAGCTAAATTTCTCCAAAACTGAGCTCCTCATTTTCCCCCCTTCTTCCAAAATCTCCACCCCAATATCTCTATAACTGTCGACAACTCCATCATTACCCCTACCCCGCATGCCCGATGTCTCAGGGTCACATTTGACTCAGATCTTTCCTTCACTCCTCACATTCAGTCCTTGGCTAAAGCCTGCCGCTTCCACCTTACAAACATCTCTAAAATTAGACACTTCCTTACACAAGACACAACTAAGATTTTAATCCACTCTCTCATTCTTTCCCGCCTTGATTACTGCAACTCTGTCCTCTCTGGTCTCCCCACCTGCCGCCTAGCTCCTTTACAATCCATAATAGCGGTCGCAGCCTACTGGATACCCAAATCTAAAAGGTACATCCTGAGGAGCACTGAAGAGCGGCTGAAGAGGAGATGGGTGAGTGAGCATAAGTGAGCACAAGCATACGAATAAGTATAATACAATATATGCAAAGCTACTTTGATTTGTTATATTCCAAACAGCAGAACAGCCACTATCATAACATTGATTGCTAAAGTGACATTATTAAAGTTTAAAGGGACACTGAACCCAAATTATTTCTTTCGTGATTCAGATAGAGCAAGCAATTTTAAGCAACTTTCTAATTTACTCCTATTATCAAATTTTCTTCATTCTGTTGGTATCTTTATTTGAAATGCAAGAATGTAAGTTTAGATGCCGGCCCATTTTTGGTGAACACACTGTGTTGTTCTTGCTGATTGGTGGATAAGTTCACCCACCAATAAACAAGTGCTTTACATTGGCCTGAAACAACCAAAAAAATTGCTTAGATGCCTTCTTTTTCAAATAAAGAAAGCAAGAGAACGAAGAAAAATTGATAATTGGAGTAAATTAGAAAGTTGCTTAAATGTGCATGCTCTATCTGAATCATGAAAGAAAAAAATTTGGGTTCAGCGTCCCTTTAAGTGATTTTGACAGTATATGCACATAGCACGATTCACTATTTTTGGGATTGGTATTTGAAACGTACAAGCACTGAGTATGGATGAGAGTGAGGAAGAATAATATGTTCTCACTGATTTGGGGAAGAACTCACCCTATATGATACAAATGAAGAAATCGTACACACTATTGATAATCTGTTTTTTGACATTGATTCCTTAAGAAAGGAGGACATTAAATTAGAATTGGATATCAAGACCTTCTTAATTTATAAACATAATAAACGGATACCAAGAGGACTGCACTTACGCAAGTTTCCCTCGTTTAGGATATTGGAGGCCAAATGGAACTTAATTCTTGACACCTGCTCTTTCGCTCTAATTGAGCTCTTAATAGAGTATAAGCAAAAGCAGAGAGGGGAACTGTTAGAAGAGATGAAAGTTATACAAGACAAACTAAAAGCAGTTCAGAAAGACCCAGAGTTTAAAGCATATGATAAACAATTTGAGAAAAATATGATTTTATTCAGCCAAGAACTCTGGGAGTTCAAGTCAAGGAAAATGTTACGTTACAAATATGATTATGAACATCAAACAGTATACAGATGGGAAAGCAATGATAACTTTGACAGAGACCCCAAAAAAGGAAAGAGATGGTTTAAAAAACCGTAATAAAAAAGCTAAACAGGTTACCTTTTCTGACACAGAATATGAGGTAGAGTCCTCAGAGGGTGAGGTAAATATAGAAGAACAAGAGCCGACCGTATTACAAACATCTTTTGAAGTATCCAAGTTTTGAAGTATCCAGAGCCAAGACGTCAAAAAACGAACAGAGACTTTACCCACAGGAAACAAAAAAAAATACGTAGAGGTAAAAGGGGGAAAAAGAACAGCATCCAGACAACAGGGACGCAAACAGCCAGTGATTTGGTCAGTGATTTGCTGTGGCATATATTTGGCATAACGGGAGACAGGAGGCTATGTATCTGTTCTATTACCCCTACCCCGCATGCCTGATGTCTTGGGGTCACACTTAACTTACTTTCACTCCTCACATTCAGTCTTTGGCCAAATCCTGCCACTTCCACCTTAAAAAACATCTCTAAAATTAGACATTTCCTTACATAAGACACAACTAAGATTTTAATCCACTCTCTCATCCTTCCCTGCCTTCACTACTGCAACTCCATCCTCTCTGGTCTCCCTAGCTGCTGTCTAGCTCCTTTACAATCCATAATAAATGGAAAAAACAAGGAGATTGGGATAAGCGCTCTAAAAGCAGAGCAGACCTAAAAATAATAAATTATATATATTGTGCAAATAATGCAAGTATAAATGATAATGTGTATTAATAATGTATATTTGATAATGTATATTATTACTCGTAAACCACGGATATGTATAAGATTTAATAATCTGAATTGACAATAAATTATTCACATAAAGATAAAAAAGATAAAAAAGAAGATGCCGGCATCTAACAAGAGGATAAATAAAATAATACTAAAATTCAGTTAAAAAAAGAGAGTTATAAATCAAAATATAACTGTCTAAAATTAATTTTGTTCACTTTCTATGAGAAAAAACAAGAGTTATCAACACTGTGCAAATGAAATGTGAGAACAAACAAACAATGAGAAAATGTCCGTTATAATAATGGAGCGTGAAGTCAAATAAACAAAAATGTCCGTGATACTTAAAAACTAAGAAGCATGATGATGTGAGATTAATATAGTGATATATATCAAAGTTACGTGATCTTCTGCTGTGCACATACAACTATTTAGCTTGATCCGATGAGGGGAAAGTTGAGGCGCTCACAGTCCATGAAAGGACGTCTGAGTGTCCGTTAGTGGTGACGTCAGATCCTGTGACTGTGTTGTGAGATTCGATGAATCTCAGAGTGATACTGTGTATCCACTGTATGAAACAAAGTCTTTCTGAATAGATATAGTTGAGTTCAGATGGTTCTGATAACTTTAGATGACACCGAACAAGTGATATAAGAACCACAACTAGTTAGTCATATTAAAGCCAAATCTTGCAAAGAAGAATGATCAGGAATTATTCATATGGTTTGTTCATAATAATTTAAAAAACAAACGATGAACCTGAGTCATTCAGCACAGAAATGGTCAAATCCTATACACATATAGACAGGAATTATTCATATGTCTAAACTCTGATAGTGTAAAGAGTTAGAGATGAACCTGTATCAAGTGTAAGTGGGTAAATCCCACACTAGACTGAAATACCAAATAGTAGTAAGCAAATTCTACGCGTTTCGGCAGATAATAAATGCCTCTGCTTTGCTCATCTTTCTTACACTTAGGGGTAGATTTAACATGGGCCAAATTGTTCCCCTTGTTTCCGCACAAGCCTTCAGGCTCGTCAGAAACAGCAGTTATGAAGCAGCAGTCTAAAGACCACTGCTCCATAATTTGTCCGCTGCCTCTAAGGCTGCGGTCTTGAAATCCGCCCCATCCTATACGATCGGGCTGATTGACCTGCCTGCTAGCGGCCGACTGGCGGCAAATCTGCAGGGGGTGGCATTGCACAAGCAGTTCACAAGAACTGCATGTGAAATGATAAATACCGACAGCATATGCTGTCGGCATTTATCGGTGTGCAGCGGACATAATACGCTACATCGTATCATGTCAACTCTCACTTTAAATTTGCCCCTTAGGCTCTTCATCTTCTGCACATCTCTGCCAATCCCTTCACTGGCTTCCTCTTGCCTCCAGAATTAAACACATAATTCTGACTCTGACATATAAAGCCTTCAACTCCACTGTTCCCACCATATCTCAGACCTTGTCTCTAGATACTCTCCCTCCCGTCCCCTTCACTCTGCTCACAACCACCTCCTCTCTTGTTACCTTCTCACATTCCCGTTGACAGGACTTCTCCAGACTGGCTCCTATCTTGTGAAACTCTCTGCCTCGGTCCACAAGATTCTCCACCAAGTTTTGAAAGTTTCAAGCGCTCCTTAAAGACTCTACTGTTCAGGGATGTATACCACCTACACTAATCTTGCCTAACTCCAGTTCCTCTCCTACTTTGTTATCCCCTTAAACCCATGTAAGCCTATGATCCCAGGTGTTTGCAGATCACCTCCAGAAGAGCTGACTACAACAGTGCAACCACTTGATCCCTATAAATGTTACCTTGTATACCGCCTATGTTTATTGGTGCTCTACAAATAACTGACAATAATAATACAAATTTCACTTTTAGGAACCAGTAAGAATATTGAGCCAGCCACATGTTTTATGGTGTTTTGGTGTTTATGTATAAATATATGTGATATGATGAAAACAGTTTGACAACCCTTGCATGAAAAACATTGTTTATAGAAAATAAATATATGGGGCCAATTTTGCATTTTATTTTTTCTTTGCTTGTTACAAGAGGCCTCATATTTTAGTTTTGCCTAAGGCCTCACTAAGTCTAGAGCTGCCACTGCTTGGCAGTCTTACATAAGTGCAGGAGATTTAAAACTAGACATGAATATTGTATCACACATGATTTACCGTATATTAACTATGGACTTGTAATATCAGAACAATTGTAAGCAGTGTGGATTGTGCTTCAGTGATGTAAACACTCCATTTTCATGATCCGCATGTAATCTTCTCGCCATTAACTGTAACTTTATTTTACCATCCAGTCTGTAGCTACAGCTCATTATCTGATCTTAAAAACAGAGAGTAGGGAAAGGAGATTCCCTGAATGTTTAAACAGACATAAAAGGTTACAGTCTGGTATTTTTATTTTGTGTTCTAGCAAAAATCAAATGGTTTCAACAGATCTTGTCACAGTCTTTGTCAGGATGCAGTAGGTTCCAACTTCAGGTAAGAGACTGCTGTGCTATATCTGTATGTGTTATTTGTTATTAAAGATTCCAACATATGCCAGTTCTCAGGAGACAATGGTGCCAAGAAAATCAGCACAACTATCTAATAAAATGCCATTAAGCCCTGAGCAGTCCCTCTGTTTTGCCTTAAGCTTCCTGCATACTGGGCATAGGTCAGATGGCAAAGGGATTAAATCACAACTATGTTCTAGGAAAACACGCTCACATACTTACCTTAAAGAAAAACTCCTCTTGCTCCTCTGGAAAAAGGCAATAGAAGTGTGTTTCAGTGTCCTCCAGATGTGTGCTTAGGGTTGCCACCTCGGCCATGTTTTCCTGGACACTTATGAGTTACACATGCTGCAGGGTGCTCAGAGGGAAACATGCATTGTGCTGCTGGACAGCAAAAAAATAGTGATCCTGGACAGCATTATTCATGTTCCTTCCTGCACACCCTGCAGCATGTGTAACTCATAAGTGTCCAGGAAAACATGGCCAAGGTGGCAACCCTATGTGTGCTGCTCAGGGTTTACTGATGATCACTGGTGGATGTGTGTTATGGTAATTTTTGGGGCTAAATCACAACATATAATTGTGGCTAACATGGGGTTAAATCATTGCAGAAAAAGTATTACTAGCAAAGTTACATGACTGTTGTGTGTGATAAGTAGCACATTTAATGTAATCATTATGATACCTGACTCATGGAGTCTGAATTTGATATTAACTTTTAGCACATTAAGTAACAAGGACTGACATTGCCAGGCCTGGTAGCTAAGAGTAAATTGTTCTCTACCTTCACCTAACATCATTTTGGCTATAGCACTGCCTTTTAGTTGTAACACTGTCATATAGCATAGTTTCTTTGTTTTTCATTCATATATTCCTCTTCTTCCTTTCTCTGGCTTTTACTCCTGTCTTGTGTCCTTCATCCTTAGTTTTCCTTTACCTTTATTTTGGCCCTTTTCTTTTCTCTACCATAGGTTTTGTTTTCTCTCTCCTCCCTCTCTTCACTGGTATTCCCAGAATCCCCCCTTCTCTCTTCTGTAACCTCTACATGTCATCTTCTGTCCTGTTCTCTTGGCTTCCACTCTTCATTTCTCTCCGGTTTATATGTTTATCTCTCACATTTTTTTCCGTGTTTTCTTTCCGTATCACCAGCTTTTATATCTGATGCTCACTCAATTTTCTGCCTTGTATATCTCAACTTCTGTCCTGACTCTACACTATTATGTTTTTTTTACCTTTTTCTCATTCTTCCTTATTTTTTTATAATCTTTTGTCTCCTTTCATCCTAGCCATTAACCCACCCCTCTTTTGTTCTCTCTTTCGCTCTCTGAATGCAGATTGACAGCTCTGCTCACATAAATATGCTCATTTGTGCCTTCAGCACACATAGCTCATGCACAAAGACGCATGTGCATCTCTCACTGCTCTCTTGTCAGTTTAGTGCTAATTTATTGCATTTATCCTTATGTTTCTGAAATGCAGAGAGATGACTGCACCAATCAGATCTAAGAAACAGGTGTGTGTCTACATTTGTGTTAGAGCATCAGGGCTGTCTTTAATACGGGGCAAAAGGGGCAGCTGCAACGGGCTCAGTCTTTGTTGTGGGGCCAAAAGCAGATGCCCCTTGAGCCCACGCTGCTCGCAATTTTAGCAAATATTTTTCCCGGGTGCTTTTCATTATTTATTTTTACTATGCGATGCCGTGCGATTGGCATCGCAAAGTACTCCTCCCCTGCCTAATTACACTATGTTGTGGGCGTGCCATGTGGGTCTTGCGAAGATGCGCTATCTGCCTAGCCTAAACCTGCCTACCTATTTGTGCTCACAGCTCAGTGACGTGTGGAGTCGCTCACTACTGTGCTGTCTCTCTGAGCGGGAAAATATTTTTAATTAACCCTGTGCTAAGCTGCTTGATACTGCGAGGTAAGCACTAGTCATGGGATAAACACCAGTAAGAGTGGAACCTGATGTGCACGTTTGGATCACTACTCACTGAACGCTCTCATTGTGAATTCTCACCGGTCACCATTACGTACATTTTGCAAGGGAATGCATAATGTAGTTCTCATTTTAATTTTACCCTAGAGACTGGAGAAATATTGTATAATGCAGCGGTGCTGTTTAGCCTTATTTAACGATCACTCAAAGTTAGCCCTTCTGCACCCTTTCACAGTTATGTTGAGATTTGAGTGGATTCAGTTCCAATTTTTAAATTAAAAAGACATTGAGCTGGAATAAGGCGAAAAACAAACAAACAAGCTATAATTTATATTTAAATTTATGTGCTATTTTTTTTACCAATTTAAATTAAATTAAATTAGAGAAAATTATTCTGATCTGTAATTCTTTTATTTTTATAAAACAATTCTTCTAGGCCTATTAACCATTCTATAGGTAAAAAAACTGATAAATTGTCCTACAACATGGGGGTAAAACAGCCTCTGCTATATGATAGATGTGTTTTCAAAAATAACAGTCTTTCTGTTAAATTGCAGGGCTCATATACTGTTTGTGAGCGTAGGAATGAAGCTAGCTTAGGGATTTTGTCTACAGCAATTGAAAAAGACCCCATATGTTATTATTATTATCATCACTTTTCCTTTTGACTGATGGTGAGTTAGTTTTGTTAAAATGCAAGGGGTGATTACATATGCTCTAGTGATCTTATCTTCACCCAAATTAAATGCAAAACATAATAAAGATCAGCATTTTACAACGTATGATTTTTTTATTCTGCAGAAAATGTATATTTGAATACGACAATATTAAAGGGACAGTCAACACAAAAATTGTTATTGTTTAAAAAGATAGACAATGCCTTTACTACCCATTCCCCAGCTTTGCACTACAAACATGGTTACATTAACATACTTCATAACCTTTAAACCTCTAAATTTCTGTCCCTAAAGACAGCCTCATAATCACATGCGTTTGTATTTGCTTTTCACATCAGGGGAAGTTTGTTCATGTGAGCCACATAGATAACATTGTGCTAACGCCCATGGATTCTAACACAGCACAAATTGTCTTAAATGCAAGTCAATAGATAGTCATGTGATCAGGGGGCAGTCAGAAGATGCTTAGAAACAAGGTAATCAGAGGTAAAAAGTGTATTAATATAACCATGTTTTCTGTGCAAAACTGGGGAATGGATAATAAAGGGATTATCTATCTTTTTAAACAAAAAAAACATTTGAGTTGACTGTCCCTTTAATTGCCAAAAACTGAGCTATTTTTGATGTGTAATGAAAATTCATGATTGAATAGCCACATATTTCAGTTCTGGTGACAGAGAAATACAAGTTGATTAGTACTCGTTACTAAACAGACCAATGCTATGAAAGTTAAAGTCCAATAAGACTTAAGATGCCATAAAATTGTTTCCTTCACCTGACTATATACGGGGGGGGGGGCAAGAAAATGTTTGCCCAGGGTCCAATCAATATTAAAGACGGCCCTGTAGAGCGTGTGCATCACACCATTTGTGTGAATACCAGATCATGTGTGTCTGTACTTATGAATATGATGTATATTGGCAGATAGAGACGCTGGTTCTAAGGGATCTCCAAAGGATTTTTCTCTATGTTTCACAATTTTCCCAGAAGAATCCTGTCTGTATCTGTGTTCAAAGAAAATCACATTGGCATAGTATGTCTGAGCACCTTAATACATAATGGTATGTATTGTATGTAGATCCCTTAGAACCAGCGCCTCTATCTGCCAATATACATTCTTTATACAGCTTTGAGAGACTGTTTGGAAGGCAGCAGTTCTAACTAAAGGCAAGTAACTATCCTATTGTATATTCTTTTTTTTGTTACTGAATATGAGTGTGAATGTTTTTGATATCAGCACATGGGATTGAATGAAGCCTAGATTCACTGGGTCTGTACACATCATACAACTATTTAGCTAACAAGATTAAGGCACTTTCCAATCTCATCAGGTATAAGGCAGTGGAACTAATGCTTTTGTTTACCACTTTCTGGTGTTCCCTGATTCTTTCTGTAGTTTGAATTTGCTCCTATACATCAGGATACATTTCAAGTCATGTCAGAGATATGTGCCACTGTTTAAGAATGCTGAATCAACTGTGAGGGCTAAAGATACAGCTGGTTCTACTACACACAAGAAAATAAGGTGAAATCTGCAGGCATAAAAATTATAGCAAATCCATTCCTGTTGTAGCACAATTTGTTTATGTTTAGGAAGAAATTAGACTAAGGGATAGATTTATTAAAAGTCAGCAGACATGATTCACTGTAGCGAATCATGTGTGATCGACATCATGCCGCCCCATGATCACTGGCGACCAATCGGCTGCTAGTAGAGGCTTTCAATCATCCCGATCAGATTGGGATGATTTCAATCCGCCACCTAAAAGGTGGTGGACAAGTTAAGAAGCAGCAGTCTTATGACTTCCGCCTAAGAGGCCTATTTAACAAAGGTCTTGCGGACCTGATACGACATTGGGGATCAGGTTCGCAAGACCTCACTATATGCAGAGAGCAATGCTCTCTCCATATTCAGCATTGCACCAGCAGCTCACAAGAGCTGCTGGTGCAATGCCGCCCCCTGCAGATTTGCGGCCAATGGGCCGCCAGCAGGGGGTGTCAATCAACCCAATCGGGTTAAATTGTGTTGATTCCTGTCCGCTTGCTCAGAGCAGGCGGGCAGGGTTATGGAGCAGTGGTCTTTAGACCACTGCTTCATAACTGCTGTTTCTGGTGAGTCTGAAGACTCGCCAGAAACACGGGCCCACAAGTTCCAATCAGAGCTTGATAAATGGGCCTGTAAGCCTGAAACGATGGGGCATCCGCTGCTTAATAAATGGAGTTCAATAGCTTTATTCATGCAATGGCTATATTGCCCAAACTGAGCGTACCTTTATAAAGGACAGATTAGACTCCTTTCGCTTAGTAGGTTTCAGAATATTTCATAAGTGCAAGTTTATGTATAATTCCTTTTTTTGCCACATTGCAAAGTACCTAATTACCCTTTTAACCCCTAATCTGCCAACCCCCACATCGCTAACTACCTATTAAAACTATTAACCCCTAATCCGTCAACCCCCCCACAACGGAATCTACCGTATTAACCTATTAACCCCCAATCCACCATCCCCCCACAATGCATTCTACCTAATTAACCTATTAAACCCTAATCCGCCATCCACCCCACAACGCAATCTACCTAATTAACCTATTAACCCCTAAACCGCCATCCCCCCACAACGCAAAGTATTAATCTAATAACTAAGCCCCCTAACCTGACACCCCTTAAATTAACAGGAAATCACAAATGGAGCTGGAGGACTTTGTTACCCCCTAAATTAACCCCAATTACATAAAATAAAAAAAGACTCTCCCTAAAAAATTAATTAACTTAATTTACTAAAATAAAAAAATCATAACTTAAAATTAAAATAAAAAATCATAACATTACATAAAAAAATAATAAGATTAAATTCAAATAAAAAGTCTAAGATTACAAAAATAAAACAATCTAAAATTACAGAAAAAAATAAACGAAATTATCCAAAATAAAAAAATTAAACCTAAACTAATACCCCCTATAAAAACAAAAAAGCAACCCCAAAATAAATACACCCCTAATCTAAGACTAAACTACCAATAGCCCTTAAAAGGGACCTTTGTAGGGCATTGCCCTGAAGAAATCAGCTCTTTTACTTAAAAAATAGTTTAAAAAAATAACTAACCTCGAAATAGGTACTCAACATTCCTAAAGTCCGGCGGTGAAGGTCTTCTTCCAGATGGCTCCATCTTCATCCATCGCAGGACCATCTTCTTTCTTCTTGCCAGAGGTGCGGAGCAGTCTTCTCAAATGCGCGGATCCAGAGAGCTGGTCCTCCTCCGCGGCGGCGGTCTTTAGCGACGTGGGGGTCCTCTTCATGCAATCGTCCATCGCACACTGAAGATTGAATGCAAGGTACCCCTTTTATATTAGGGTACCTTGCATATCTATTGGCTGAAATTTTCAAATAAGCCAATAGGATGAGAGCTATGAAATTCTATTGACTGTTCAAATCAGGGTTGGGTGGGTGGGTGGTGTTACTGTTAAGGGTTAATGTGTTATTTTTTTAAGTAAAAGAGCTGATTTCTTCAGGGTGATGCCCTACAAATGCCCCTTTGAAGGCTATTGGTATTCTAGTCTTAGATTAGGGGGTGTTTTTATTTTGGGGTGGCTTTTTTGTTTTTATAGGGGTATTAGATTAGGTCAGGGTCGGCTCCAGAAGGAATGAAATGGGGGGGGGGGCATTTTTGTTTCACGAGGGGGCATGCATTTACAAAGCATATACATTAATATAATACTTATGCATAAATAAAGGTACTACATATAGCTGTACTAACAACAGATTTTCCTATCCATACTACTTGTAAATACATAAATATGGCCAAAACTAATATATTTCTATAGATAGTATATGTTTGTATGTATCAAAAGATTATATTTATGAAAATCTTATTTTATAAATAAAATGTGCTATTTCTACATGCATATGTGCTAACTATAAAAATATATATAAAAATTTTCTATCCACACATACCTGTTTCCTACATATAATATATATGCTATCTGCACTTACAAACTTTTTTATCTATATACAGATGAATATATATACTTTATGTTTATATAATTAATGCATAAATAAGTCATCTTCTCAATGTATAAGTAACTCTAACAGTCCGGTAAGCAATGACACATGCTTGAGGGTGAAATACCTGGTTGCTATCGCTCCTGCACGGTTCGGATGTGCACGTCTCCCCTGGGAGGTCAGCATAAACCAGAAGACCAGAAAATAGAAGGAGAAGCCCGGGGGCAGAGCCCCTGCGAGGCATGAGTGTGCCTGGAGGAGGACAGGACAAGGTACACAGGGTATCAGCTGCAGCCGGGTATCCCAAGTAGTATCGCCAGCTTCTCAGTGTATCCAGTGCTCACCCTAACAGTACCAGCTCCCTGTCTTGGTTTCAACAATCGCTCAGCAGCAACCATCCAGCTGCTGTTACCAGGACAACCAAGAGACTGACAGCATGATGGCGGGGACAGGGAGGGAGGGCCAGAAAAAGCTTATGTACCTCATGCCGCCTGGCTGCTTATGTTCCCATAGCAACAATTGATGCGGGAAGTATAGCGGGGAACAGGAAAAGTAAGGAAGCCAATGAGAGTCAAAATAAATCAGGCTATGTAATTGGGATCAGCTTGTTCTGATCAGATGGTCTTCCGTATTTTATATCAATATTCTTTTTGAGGGGGCACAGCATTCCATTTGGGCGGGCATTGCCCGTCAATGCTCCCCCTTGGAGCCGACCCTGGATTAGGTTTAATTTTTTCATTTTGGATCATTTTGTTTATGCTTTTCTGTAATGTTAGATTTTTTTTGTAATCTTAAATTTTTAATTTTAATTTAATCTTAGGTTGTTTTTTTTAATGTAATGATTTTTTATTTTAATGTTGTTAGGATTTTTTTATTTTGGTAAATTTTAATTAATTTATTAGTAAGATAGCCTTTTTTTATTTTATGTTATTGGGGTTAATTTAGGGGGTGTTAGGTTAGGGGGCTTAGTGATTAGATTAATATTTTGCGTTGTGGGGGGGGGATGGCGGTTTAGGGGGTTAATAGGTTAATTATGTAGATTGCATTGTGGGGGGGTGGAGGTTTAGGGGTTAAAAGTTTTATTAGGTAGATTGCATTTTGGGGGTTGGCGGATTAGGGGTTAATAGTGTAATTAGATACTTTGCATTCTGGGTAGGTGACAGATTAGGGGTTAATAACTTTATTAGGTACTTTGCGATGTGGGGGTTGGCGGATTCGGGGTTAATACATTTTAATTAGTTATTGCGGTGGGGGGATGACGGTTGACAGGTAGATATTGCGTATGCGTTAGGTGTTTGTTAATACTTCCAGGAAGTTATGGTGTTCATATACTCAGCGCAAGGCTTGCTGTGTCTGCCTATGTGTGGCAAGGTAAACATGGAGTAAAATTTCTCCATTTGCGCAGAATATGTGATACCAACGTGCGACGCCGGTTCTATGTTATTTTATGGGAGTAAAAACAGCGGGCGACAGGGTAAATATACATGCCGCATTTGTATGTGGCACCGTATATGTGATCGGGACATCCGTCTAAAAGCCGCATATGCGATCAAGCCCCTGATGTGCAAGCAAAAGCCTAATCATGGAAAACCTTCCTTGTTACTGTGTATATGACATATTCTCTGTAGGGGTTAGTCTGCTCATTGCACTCATTGTAGATCCTGATAAACAGCTAATTATTCTTAAAGGGCCAGTCTAGTCAAAAATAAACTTTCATGATTCAGGGCATGTAATTTACGTTTATCATCAAATGTGCTTTGTTCTCTTGGTATTCTTAGTTAAAAACTAAACCTATTTAGGCTCATATGATAATTTCTAAGTCTTTGAAGGCAGCCTCTTATCACATGCTTTTTTCTTTGCTTTTCACAACAGGGTAGTGCTAGTTCATGTGAGCCATAAAGATAACACTCACCTAGATTACGAGTTTTGCGTTACAGTTTTAACGCTGAAAAAATGGCCATTTCAGCGTAAAAACAGTTACGCAGCCATTACAAGTCGTGTCGGTATAGCAGTACCGCAAGCATTTTAGCCTGTAATGCAACGTCAATCCCGCACTCAAAAAAATGAAGTTTTTGCGTGGGATTTCCATAGCGCCGGTATTACAAGTTGTACGGTGAGGCTAAAATGCTTGCGTTACAGCCTATATCGACACGATCCATTCCGCTATCTGAAAGCAGTAGTTATGAGTTTGAGCCACAAAAATGTTTCACAAAACTTATAACTAAACTGTTACAAAGTACACTAACACCCATAAATGACCTATTAACCCCTAAACTGAGGACCTCCCACATCGCAAACACTATTTAAAATGTTTTAACCCCTAATCTGCCGCCCGCCCACATCACGCCACTAACTAAACCTATTAACCCCTAAACCGCCAGCTCCACACATCGCCACTACTAAATAAACCGATTAACCCTTAAACCGCCAGCCCCCCACTTCACCACTACTAAATAAACCAATTAACCCCTAACCGCCAGCCCCCCCACATCGCCACTAATAAATTAAACTATTAACCCCTACAGCTATCACCCCCTAACTTTAAATTAAAATTACAATATCCCTATCTTAAAATAAATAAAAACTTACCTGTGAAATTAAAAAAAACTAAGTTTAAATTAACAATTAACCTTACATAACTATTATACTAAAATTAAAATAACTACCAATTCAAAAAACTAAATTACATATTAAAAAAACTAACACTACTAAAAAAATGTAAGTCTAAAATTACAAAAAATTAAAAATATTAAAATTACAAAAAATAGCAAACACTAAATTACGAAAAATAACAAACGAAATTCTGCAAAATAAAAACAATTAACCTAATCTAATAGCCCTATAAAAATAAAAGAAATCCCTAGCCTACAATAAACTACCAATAGTCCTTAAAAGGGCCTGTTGTAGGGCATTGGCCTAAAGAAATCAGCTCTTTTACCTGGAAAAAATACAAAGACCCCCACCCAACCAACCCCCCAAAATAAAAAACCTAACTCTAACAAAAACCTAAGCTACCAATTGCCCTGAAAAGGTAATTTGTATGGGCATTGCCCTTAAAAGGCTATTCAGCTCTTTTACATTACCCTGAAAAGGGCATTTAGCTTTTAAAAAAAAGCCCAAACCCTAATCTAAAAAAAAAAAAACACCCCAAAAAAGTTAAAAAAAAAACCCTAACACTAACCCCTGAAGAGTCACTCACAGTTTCTGAAGTCCAGACATCTTTGTCCAGGCGGCATCTTCTATATTCATCCAGGCGGCATCTTCAATCTTCATCCCAGCGGAGTCTTCTATCTTCATCCCGGCGGCGCGGAGTGGATCCATCCTTGAAGACATCCGATGCGGAGTGTCCTCTTCATACGGTCACCGCCGTACACTGGATCTTCAATGCAAGGGAGCTTTTTCAAAATTGTGTCCCTTGCATTCCTATTGGCTGATTTGATTCTTAAAATTCAAATCAGCCAATAGGATGAGAGCTACTGAAATTCTATTGGCTGATTTGAATAGCCAATAGAATTTCAGTAGCTCTCATCCTATTGGCTGATTTGAATTTTAGATTAGGGTTTTGGCTTTTTAAAAGAGCTGAATGCCCTTTTCAGGGCAATGTAAAACAGCTGAATGCCCTTTTAAGGGCAATGCCCATGCAAATGCACTTTTCAGGGCAATGGGTAGGTTAGGTTTTTGTTAAAATTAGGTTTTTTATTTTGTGGCGTTGGTTGGGTGGTGGGTTTTACTGTTGGGGGGTCTTTGTATTTTTTTCCAGCTAAAAGAGCTGATTTCTTTAGGGCAATGCCCTACAAAAGGCCCTTTTAAGGGCTATTGGTAGTTTATTGTAGGCTAGGGGGTGTTTTTATTTTGGCAGGCTTTGTTATTTTTATAGGGCTATTAGATTAGGTGTAATAGTTTTTGTTTTTTTTATAATTTCGTTTGTTATTTTTCGTAATTTAGTGTTTGATATTTTTAGTAATTTAGTATTTTTTATTTTTTGTAATTTTAGACTTCATTTTTTTAATTCTTAGTTTTTTTAATGTGTAATTTAGTTTTTTTATATTGAAATATTTTTTATTGAAGGTTTCCACAATAGTACAGATAATATCTCAGTAACAATCATAGCAACAAAAGGACCATGGCTTAACAGAGAAAACTAACCGGTATTGTCCAATAATTTAAGGCAGTGGTTACCACCTGAATTTTCCAAGTTAACAATGACAGAAATAATAATAAAGAAAGATATAGGACAAGGGAGGTAATTTAGTTTTTTTAATTGGTAGTTATTTTAATTTTAGTATAATAGTTAGGTTAATTGTTAGTTTAAACTTAGGTTTTTTTAACTTCACAGGTAAGTTTTTATTTTTTATTTGAAGTTTATTTTTTATTTTTTTTTTTATTTTTATTTATTTTAAGATAGGGATATTGTAATTTTAATATTAAGTTAGGGGGTTGTTAAGTTTAGGGGTTAATAGTTTAATTTAGTTTTTTGTGATGTGGGGGGCTGGGGATTTAGGGGTTAATAGGTTTATTTAGTGGCAGTGATGTGGGAGGCCAGAGGTTTAGGGGTTAATAACTTTATTTAGTGGCGGCGATGTCGGGGAGCAGCGGATTAGGGGTTAATAGCTTTATTATAGTATCAGCGATGTTGGGGAGCGGCGGAATAGGGGTTAATAACTTTTATTAGTGGTGGCGATGTCGTAAGCAGATTAGGGGTTAATAACTTTATTTTGTGCCTGCGATGTCGGGAGCAGAGGATTAGGGGTGATTTGACCTGGGGGTTTATGTCAGGATGTTAGGTTTAAACTTAACTTTTTTTCCCCATAGACATCATGGGGTTGCGTTACGGAGCTTTTCATTCTGCGCTTCAGGTGTTAGTTGTTTTTCTAACACTCTCTCCCCATTGATGTCTATGGGGAAAGTGTGCACGAGCATGTATTCTCAGCCCTTGGCTTTTGTGGCAGACACTGCACTAATTGGCTTACATGCAAGTCAATAGATAATAAATGAAATGTCATATTATCAGGGGGCTGTCAGACCAGTGAATTGATCATTACCAGTGAATTTACAACAGTTTCAAAATGTGGTCCTACCATTTGTCAATTCCACAAAACTGAGAACTTTCACAAAATTACCTATGCCTCTTATAGCAGAGATCTGTGGATCCAATTATTGTGTTGACATAGTAAATTGTCTTTAAAACAAGGAAAGCTATGTTTTCCCTTGCTCCTTAAAAGATTTATGAAATCTCTTAAATAGCTCAGTTACAAGCCAATAGAACAGCCAATAGAATGTGAGCTCAATCTGATTGGCTGATTGGATCAGCCAATCGGATTGAGCTTCAATCTGATTGGCTGATTCAATCAGCCAATCAGATTTTTCCTACCTTAATTCTGATTGGCTGATAGAATCCTATCAGCCAATCGGAATTGAAGGGACGCCATCTTGGATGACGTCCCTTAAAGGAATATCCATTCATCGGTAGTCGTCAGGGAAGAAGAGGATGGCTCCGCGTCGGCTCGTTTGAAGATGGCTCCGCTCCGCTCCGGATGGATGAAGATTGAAGACGCCGCTTGGAAGATGACTTCATCCGATGGAAGATTTCTTCAGCGCCCCTTGGATGATGACTTCTTCCACTCCGGATCTCCTCTTCGGTTCCATCGGTGGCTCGGCTGAGTGAAGACGACTCAAGGTAGGATGATCTTCAGGGGGGTAGTGTTAGGTTTTTTTAAGGGGGGTTTGGCTTAGATTAGGGGTATGTGGGTGGTGGGTTTTAATGTTGGGGGGTTGTATTTTTCTTTTACAGGCAAAAGAGCTGAATTCTTTGGGGCATGCCCCGCAAAAGGCCCTTTTAAGGGCTGGTAAGGTAAAAGAGCTTTGAACTTTTTAATTTAGAATAGGGTAGGGATTTTTTTTTATTTTGGGGGGTTTGTTATTTTATTAGGGGGCTTAGATTAGGTTAAGTAGCTTAAAATTGTTGTAATATTTTATAAATGTTTGTAACTTATTTTATTTATTTTTTGTAACTTAGCTTTGCTTATTTTTTGTAATTTAGTTAGTTTATTTATTTGTATTTAATTGTAGTTATTGTTGTTAATTTATTTAATTAATTTAATGATAGTGTAGTGTTAGGTTTAATTGTAACTTAGGTTAGGATTTATTTTACAGGTAATTTGGTATTTCTTTTAGCTAGGTAGTTATTAAATAGTTAATAACTATTTAATAACTATTCTACCTAGCTAAAATAAATACCAAGTTATCTGTAAAATAAATATAAATCCTAAAATAGCTACAATGTAATTATTAATTATATTGTAGCTATCTTAGGGTTTATTTTACAGGTAAGTATTTAGTTTTAAATAGAAATAATTTATTAAAGTATAGTGTAATTGTAACTTAGGTTTGTTTTTATTTTACAGGTTAATTTCTCTTTATTTTAATAGGTAGCTATTAAATAGTTAATAACTATTTAATAGCTATTGTACCTAGTTAAAATAAATTGAAAGTTGCCTGTAAAATAAAAATAAATCCTAAGATAGCTACAATATAATTATTATTTATATTGTAGCTATATTAGGGTTTATTTTAAAGGTAAATATTTAGTTTTAAATAGGATTAATTTAGTTAATAAGAGAAATATTATTTAGATTTATTTAATTAATATTTAAGTTAGGGGGGGTGTTAGGGTTAGTGTTAGACTTAGGTTTAGGGGTTAATAATTTTATTACAGTGGTGGCGGTGTAAGGGGGGCAGGATAGGGTTTAATAAATTTATTATAGGTGGCGACAGTGTAGGGGGGGGCAGATTAGGGGTTAATAAGTTTAATATAGGTTCCGGGAGCGGCGGTTTAGGGGTTAATACATTTATTTAGTTGCGGCGAGGTCCGGGATCAGCAGGATAGGGGTTAATAACTTTATTATTATAGAGGGCGGCGGTATGGGGGGGGCAGGATAGGGTTTACTACGTATAATATAGGTGGCGGCGGGGTCCGGGAGCGGCGGTTTAGGGGTTAATACATTTATAAGAGTTGCGGCGGGGTCTAGGAGCGCCGGTTTAGGGGTTAATAACTTTATTGAGTTGCGGGGGGCTCCGGGGGCACCGGTATAGGGGGTAGAACAGTGTAGTTAGTGTGGGTGCTTAGTGACAGGCTAGCAATAAAGCTGTGAAAAAGCCGAAGAGCAGCGAGATCGGATGAGTGATAACTCTCACAGTCCGCTGCTCATCGCCCCGTACTTGGTGTGCGGCTTTTTGACAGCTTTATTGATAACTTAGGCGAAATTTTGCAGGTCCGCGGCGGCGATGGTAGGCGAGCTTAGGCGGGCGTATTGGGCCGGCGAGGCAGGAAAAGTAGACACGTTGATAACTAGGCCCCAGAGCATTCAATTTTAGACAACTTTCAAAATGTACTTCTATTAACAAATTTGCTTCATTCTCTTTATCATCTTTGTTGAAGGAGCAACAAAGCATTACTGTGACTTAGCTGAACACATCTGGTGAGCCAATGCCAAGAGGCATATGTGTGTAGCCACCAATCACTAACTTGCTTCTAGTAGTGCACTGTTGCTCCTGAGCCTACCTAGGTATGCTTTTCAGCAAAGAATACCAAGAGAACTAGAAGTAAGTTAAAATGTTGTTTAAAATTGCAAGCTCTATCTAAATCATTAAAGTTTATTTTGGCTGACCCTTTAAACCATATTTCTTGTGAGGAACTATACTTTCTTTGTCTACATAAAGTCAAGGCTGAACTGCATAAAGTCCCCCCCCCCAAGGCTTTCACACACTTTGATGCATCAAAGGATATTGTTTTGTTAAAGGGATAGTCTAGTCAAAATTAAACTTTCATGATTCGGATAGAGCAGCAATTTTAAGCATATTTCTAATTTACTCCTATTGTCAATTTTTTTTCATTCTCTTGGTATCTTTATTTGAAAAAGTAGGAATGTAAGCGTAGGAGCCGGCTCATTTTTGGTTCAGCACCTGGGTAGTGCTTGCTGATCGGTTGCTGCATTTAGACACCAATCAGCAAGCACTACCCAGGTGCTGAACCGAAAATGGGCCGGCTCCTAAGCTTACATTTTTGCTTTTTCAAATAAAGATACCAAAAGAACTAATAAAAATCGATAATAGGAGTAAATTAGAAAGATGCTTAAAATTGCTGCTGTATCTGAATCATGAAATAAAACAACTGGGCTTCATTTCTCTTTAACTGTCTCATTACAAGGTGGATGTTTGGTGTAATAATGCAGTAAATATTACATTCTCTTATTACAAGGTATATGTAATATAAATGATTTATGTTTACACTTTTTGATCTGGATGTTCTGCTTCCAAGTGTGGCAAGTTTTAGGTTTGTATGTTTATTATGGTATCCCCTTTTTGTATGGATGGATTCCAGGCATGTAGTCTGGAATATATGGAATATATGAATATATACATATTTATTTATGTGTTAATATGTGTATATACAGTACACATATTAACATATACATATATACGTATATAATTATATACATATATATATATATATTTACTGGGAACACACAGTGCCGTTTTTTTTTTCTAACACCCCAGTTAGAAAAAAAAAACGGCACTGTGTGTTCCCATTAAATATATATATATGTATATAATTATATACGTATATATGTATATGTTAATATGTGTACTGTATATACACATATTAACACATAAATAAATATGTATATATTCATATACATACATATTTAACTTTGCTGCCCATCGCTGAGCGACTTACTTCCTTCGCTGTGCTAATTCTCATGCCGTGTCTCACGGCATGAGAACGAGGCTCCCATTGGAACCTATGGAAGTGCGCTCTTTTGAGGGAATAGCTTCCTAGCAATGCGAACGCGAGGTCACGTTCGAATTGCGGGCCACTTAAAATACTAGGGCACAATTGCATACGCTGGTATTACGAGTGGAGCGCAAATATCGTGCTTGAGAAAGTGCAATTTTGCGCTCCACTCAAAATCTGTTCCTTAGTACAGGTGGCCCTCGTTTTACAACGGTTCAATTTACACCATTTCAGAATAACAACCTTTTTTTCCAGTCATGTGACTGCTATTGAAAAGCATTGAGAAGCAGTGCATTTATTAAAATAGCCAGTAGGTGGAGCTGTCCGCTTGTGTTGCAGCAAAACAAAGCAAGCTGAAATTAATCAGTTTAACCAGACCTGAGCTATCGAGCAGATTTCAAAGGAACAAGATGTTCCTGTCTATAAATCAGTCCAGATTGGAATGCATAGAACGAACTATTTGCAGAAAAATGCAAGTGAAGTCTGTGTTGTGTGATTATTTTATTAGGTTTATAATGCTGTTTAGCAATTGTTTTTAGTTTAATTATATATTCTGTTGTGTGATTATTTTATTAAGTTTATAATGCTGTTTAGCATTTAAAGTCTTCATTTCAAAGCTTTAAAAATAATGTATTAGGTGTTACTTATGACAATTTTGAGAGGGGTTTGGAACCTAACTCCCTCACTTCCCATTGACTTACATAATAAACTGGGTTTCAATTTACAACAGTTTCGATTTACAACCATTCCTTCTGGAACCTAACCCCGGCGTAAACTGAGGGCTACCTGTATATTATGTACCCTCTGTTATGTATGTAAATGTTAGGACCGCCTATTTCATCAATAGTTCTTTCTAATCTTTTATTTAGTATTTTTTTCATTAATACCTCTCTTAACCAACAGGTGTCATACTTGTTCTTCTGTAGGAATATATATTAAATACTTAACTAAGTCCTTATTGTTTAAAAATAAATTGTAGTTGATGAGACAGTTCCTCAGCTATCAGGATACCATTAACCTTAAAGGAACATGAAACCCATTTTTTTTTTCATTATTCAGATAGAACATACCATTTTAAACAGCTTTACAATCTACTTCTATTATATAATTTGTTAAGTTCTCTAGGTATCCTTTGTTAAAAAAACATATCTACGTAGGCTCAGGAGCTATGAGATAGCTGCTGATTGGTGGCTACGCATATAAATTTTTTGTCATTGGCTGCTTAACAATGTATTAAGCTAATTCCGAGTAGTGCATTGCTGCTCCTTCAATAAAGGATACTAAGAGAATGAAGCACAATTGATACTAGAAGTAATTTTGAAAGTTGTTTAATAATACATGTTCTGTTTGAACCATGAAAGAAAAAAATGTGTTTCATGTAATTTAAAATTAAATTTCTGCAGAATATGTGTTGCTTTCACATCTAATAAATTATTATACGGACTGCAAAGATTACTAACATTTTGCTTTGGAAATAGATGGTAAAAGGTGAGTAGTAAATTACTGTCCATTCCCACATGGCATTAGCTAGGATGTGAGGCAACACATTTTGGTATTTTGTATTTATGTTTAAATATTTTTTATTAAGTAAAGGTTTTGCGGTTCCACCTCACAGTTGTTTTCAGGATACAATAGAAACACATACAGTACATGTCCAATAAAGAACCAATCCTACAACCTTGTTATAATCTAAGAAAAACTAAGACCGAGTACCATGGGAAGAAGAGGAAAAGAGACCAAAAAAAAGGGAGAACATCAAAAGAAAAAGAAACAATAAACACATACAAAGAAAACAATAAAGGCATAAAATAAGTCATTCCGGTTCCACACCGGCTCCTGGTAGCTCTAGTTGACGTGTTTCCCCTCAGGTAAGCCTGAATCTCAGACCCCCCCCCCCCCTCCATTCTCACTAAATAAGCTGCTCCTTATTTTGTCTTCCAAGCCTATCTAAATTAGCCCATTCTCTCCCTCCTCCTCCTACTTATCCACATCCAGATCAATCGCATCTAATGAATTCTAGTCTCCCTTCCTATCTTCTGCCTTACTATTTATGATCCAGTGCCTCTCTAGTGTTCAGAGTCCAAGAGGCTGCTTCATACATGCTATGAGGCCCATTTATCAATCTCCAAATGGAGCTTGAGGGCCCGTGTTTCTGGTGAGTATTCAGACTCGCCAGAAACAGCAGTTATGAAGCAGCGGTCTAAAGACCACTGTTCCATAACCCTGTCCACCTGCTCTGATGAGGCGGACAGGAATCGCCACAATTCAACCCGATCGAGTACGATTGGCCGCAAGTCTGCAGGGGGTGGCGTTGCACCAGCAGCTCTTGTGAGCTGCTGGTGCAATGCTGAATACGGAGAGAGTATTGCTCTCCGCATTCAGCGATGTCTGATGGACCTGATCCGCACTGTTTGATAATTCGGCCTCTTAATGTATAATCTAATTTATTCCTTAACTCCCTCAATGAGGGGTCCCCTCCTTCCAATGAAAAGCTATACATTTCCTGGTTACCGTACAGAGGATTCTAATAAATGTGTTAAAATATTTATTGTACTTCCCGATGTGTAAATGTAATTGCGCCTGTGCCATTGTAAGGTGTATCTCCTCCTCTAGAACATCACTTAACAAAGCAGAGAGGGAGTCCCATATCGGTTAGGTCTCTGCACACTCCCCCCACATATGCTTAAAGGTGCCCTTCTCCCCACATCCTCTGTAACAGAGATTTGAGTGTGAGCGCGACATGGGAAGTCATTACCGGGGTCAAATACCACCTGTTGGCCTTTTTTTAGAGCGTTTTACCTCGGCGCTGAGCAGTCCTTTAGTGACCCTCCCCAGAATCTCTTCCCATGTGTGTTTCTCAAAAGAAACCCCTATGCCTTCCTCCCACTTGAGCATTAGTGATGTCTTAGTGTTGTTATTCTGTGTTTGCAAAGCTATATATAGCCTGGATATTGCGTGCTTAGGTCGATTTGTTGAGGAGTACATTATCTCTAAGCCTGTATAAGGTTGGGCGTTAATGTTAGCTATGAATTTTCGCACAGCTGAAGACAGCTGGAGTTATTGGTACCAGTGTAGTCTCTCCAGTGTCAATTTGTCCTGCATCTGAGCGAAGGTCACAATCCGCTTATTAACTAGTATGTCCCTTGTTAGCCCATTTATCTATAACACCTCTCAGATCTTGTGGTAGCAATTTTCTGATGGGTGTCATCAGTGAGTGATGCGGTAATAATGTGGTATAATCTGAGATCCACTTTCTAACTTGTATATTGGAATCTTGTATGGGAGAGCTATGTGTGGGGGTATTGTGTGATCTAATACTCCATAGCATCTCGTCCTCATGTGTCCACCCCTCAATCCCTGCTTTTTGGACCATACAGCATCTCCCTGAATTCTCCCAGGAAGCATGGTCTGGGCAATTCTAGCCACTTGTAATAATCTAGCAAGTTAGGGACACTCATCCCCCCAAGGTTCTATGCCGCGTTAATGTTAATGAAGCTATTCTTGCCTTTTTTTTCCCTCTGACATATGCTACTATTTCCCTCTGTAGTATCATAAGATCCAAGATGGGTATTTTTAGGGGAAGAGTTCGAAAGAGGTATAATAGTCGAGGGAAGAAGTTCATTTTAACTGCCGAGAGGCATCCATACCAGGAGAAAGTATATTTCTTCCACTTCTGCAGGTCTCGTCTTATTGACCTATATAGGGGTACATAATTATATTTATACAATTGCTGAAATTGAGGTGACAGAAATATCCCTAAATATTTGATAGAGTGTTTCGCCCATTTGAATTCAAAGTTGAGCTCAATGTTTTTTTGAGTTTGGTATGGTAAGGCTATTGGTAGAGCCTCACATTTCTCTAAGTTGATCTTATATCCCGAGATCCTTGAGAATTTGTCAAGAATATCATATAAGTTTGGGAGGGATACCATTGATTTTGTATTTGTAAGCAAAATATTATCCGCAAAAAGAGTTAATTTGTAGTCTCGGCCCAATATCGTTGCTCCCGTGATATCCGGGGACAACCGAATTCTAGCCACCAATGGCTCAATATATATCGCAAATATTAAAGGGGAAAGAGGGCATCCCTGTCTCGTACCATTCAGAATTGGAAATGGTTTAGATCTATAACCAGCCGATACCACCTGTGCTGTAGGTGTAAAATATATTGCCTGTATTGTTTCAAGAAAAGACCCGTCGAAACCCATATGCTGTCACACTGCCATCATGTATCTCCAATCTATCCTGTCAAACGCCTTCTCCGCGTCCAATGATAGGAGCAGAGAAGGCGTCCCCTCCCTCCTCAGCTGGTGTATGACACTCAGCATCCTTCTTATGTTATCTGGGGCTTCCCTATTTGATACAAATCCCACCTGACACTGAACTCAATTTTTTTCTTTCGTGATTCAGATAGAGCAGCAATTTTAAGCAACTTTCTAATTTACTCTGATTATCAAATTTTCTTCATTTTCTTTGTATCTTTATTTGAAAAGCAAGAATGTAAGTTTAGATGCCGGACCATTTTTAGTGAACAACCTGGGTTGTTCTTGGTGATTGGTGGATAAATTCACCCACCAATAAACAAATGCTGTCCAGAGTCTGAACCAAAAATTGGCTGGCTCCTTAGCTTAGATGCCTTCTTTTTCAAATAAAGATAGCAAGAGAATGAAGAAAAATTGATAATAGGAGTAAAGTAGAAAGTTGCTTAAAACTGTTGCTCTATCTGAATCTAAAAGGAAAAATGTGGGTTCAGTGTCCCTTTTAATTTATCGATTTCCAAGTAATTTAAGTGGATTGTTGAGATGATATTTTTATATTGAGGAACTTGATCTAACCTTTCAATATAAATTTTACAATAAGGGACACTCAAGTCAAAATTAAAAATTCATGATTCATATAGAGCAGCAATTCTAAACAACTTTCCAATTTTCTTCCATTAACAAAATGTGCAGTCTTTTTATATTTATACTAGACCTAAAGCCCGTTCACACGGGCCATTTTTTGCAATACAGCGGTCCCACCCCTTGCGCTCTCTCCCTCCCCCCTTCTCTCTCTCTCTCTCCCCCCTCCTCTCTCTCTCCCCCCTCCTCTCTCTCTCCCCCTCCTCTCTCTCTCTCTCTCTCTCCCCCCTCCTCTCTCTCTCCCCTCCTCTCCTCTCTCTCTCTCCCCTCCTCTCTCTCTCCCCTCTCTCTTTTGTGCTCTCTCTCTCCCCCTCTTTTGCTCTCTCTCTCCACCCTCTCTTTTGTTCTCTCTCTCTCACTCTTTTTGCGCTCTCTCCCCCCTCTCTTTTGCTCTCTCTCCCCCCTCTCTTTTGTGCTCTCTCCCCCCTCTTTTGCTCTCTCTCTATCTCCCCCCTCTCTTTTGTGCTCTCTCTCTCCCCCTCTCTTTTGCGCTCTCTCCCCCCTCTCTTCACGCTCTCCCCCCTCTCTTTTGCTCTCTCTCTCTCCCCCATAACTTTTGCGTTCTCTCCCCCCTCTCCTCTCTCTCTCCTCCTCTCTCTCTCCTCCTCTCTCTCTCCCCTCTCTCTCTCCCCCTCGCCTCTCTCTCCCTCTCCTCTCTCTCCGACTCTCCCCTCCTCTCTCTCCCCTCCTCTCTGTGTCTCTCCCCTCTCTATCTCGTGACCGCGCCCGGCCACGCCCCTTCATGCACAGCCACGCCCCTTTCACAGGCATTCACGTCCGGCCACTGCCCTCTTTCGCAGATGACGGATCAGCTAGGGAGTAGGACTCAAAGGCCAGGTGTGTTTGTCCTCGTGCTGTCTCTACTGCGCATGACATCTTCGGACAAACACACTTGGCCTTTTATATAATAGGATTTGAGTCACCAGCTCATACTGAGCATGTGCAAGAATTCATAATTATACCTATATGCATTTGTGATTGGCTGATGGCACATGGTACAGGAGGAAATAGACATAACTCTGAATTTGTCAGAAAAAATCTACTCATTTAAATTTCAGACATGGGGTCAATTTATCAAAGTGCGAGCGGACATGATACGATGTAGCGTATCATGTCCGCCGCACATCGATGCCAACAGCTTACGCTTTCGGCATTTATCATTGCACCAGCACTGCTTGTGCAATGCCACCTGCAGATTTGTGGCCAATTGGCCGCTAGCAGGGGGTGTCAATCATCCCGATCGTATAGGATCGGGCGGATTGATGTTCGTGGCCTCAGAGCAGGCGGACCAGTGATGAAGCAGCAGTCTTTAGACAGCTGTTTCATAACTACTGTTTCCGGCGAGCATGAAGTCTCGCACGGAAACAGGGGCATCAAGCTCCATCCGGAGCTTGATAATTCGGCCCTTGAATGCTATTGTATTGTCTTGTTATTATGCATTTGTTGATTATACAAATCTACTTTTAAACTTAATTTTTCAAACTAGTTTTTAATGTGAGTACATATTTAATAACAGAATTGCACATTTGTTCAGTCCAGCTCACTCTATTTATTTGGTGAGATTAGTTTTCAAGCACCAGCATTAGGAAGATAAGCTTATCTGAGCGTTGTATTCTTGTGAATACTTCACTGCATTGCCTTGGAGACTGTTTATTGGGTAATACTGCCCATAATGTGAATACTATTCAGTAGCAGTGGGTTAGATTTGATAATATTGTTTCCAGTCTTACCATTTTCTTTTGTTATACCATGAGGTTGATCGCAATCCTTTACGTTTTTATAAAGGATTGTGATTGACCGCTATGTTGGCTATTCACTAAATAATAGGGTAGTGTGAGAGCTTTAAGAAATGGACTGTATGGGGGGTCAATCACAATTCTCTAGAAAAACGTATGACTTTCAACAGAAAAACACCATTAAAGTCTATTGAGATTTTTTTTTTTTTGTAGATAAATTATTTGATCTTTTTTTTTTAACCCCTTAACGACCGAGGACGTGCAGGGTACGTCCTCAAAAAAAAGACAGTTAATGCCTGAGGACGTACCCTGCACGTCCTCGGTGTGGAAAGCAGCTGGAAGCGATCCTGTTTGCTTCCAGCTGCTTTCCGGTTATTGCAGTGATGCCTCGATATGGAGGCATCCTGCAATAACCTTTTGAAGCCATCCGATGCAGAGAGAGCCACTCTGTGGCCCTCTCTGCACCGGAGATCGGTGGCTTCCTTCGTTGGTGGGTGGGAGCATTACCGGGAGGCGGGTGGCGGCCATCGATGGCCCTGGAGATGTGGAGGGGGGTGGGATCGTGGGCGGGGATGCCCGGGGGCGCGCACGGACGCGCGCGCGTGCACGGGAGGGCGGGGGCGGGCGCGTGCACGGGGAGGGAGCGGGTGGGAACCGCTACACTACAGAAAAAGTTGCAATCATTTTAATATTACTTTAAAAAAAAACGATCAATGAGGTGGTTGGGGTTTTTGGTGGTGGTGGGGGGGGGTTTTGGGGCTTGCTACACTACAGAAAAAAAAAAATAAGAAAAAAAAGCACTTTTTTGTGTAAGCTGGGTACTGGCAGACAGCTGCCAGTACCCAAGATGGCCCCAATAAGGCAGATAGGGAAGGTTACAAAGCTGTTTTGGGGGGGATCAGGGAGGTTGGAGGCTAAGGGGGGTCCTATACAGCAGAATAATAATATTTTTTTTTTAAAAAAAAACCTAAACCCCCCAAAAAGCTTTTATTTTAGTACTGGCAGACTTTCTGCCAGTACTTAAGATGGCGGGGACAATTGTGGGGTGGGGGAGGGAAGGGAGCTGTTTGGGAGGGATCAGGGGGTCTGATGTGTCAGGTGGGAGGCTGATCTCTACACTAAAGCTAAAATTAACCCTGCAAGCTCCCTACAAACTTCCTAATTAACCCCTTCACTGCTAGCCATAATACACGTGTGATGCGCAGCAGCATTTTGCGGCCTTCTAATTACCAGAAAGCAACGCCAAAGTCATATATATCTGCTATTTCTGAACAAAGGGGATCCCAGAGAAGCATTTACAACCATTTGTGCCATAATTGCACAAGCTGTTTGTAAATGATTTCAGTGAGAAACCTAAAATTGTGAAAAATTTAACGTTTTTTTTTTATTTGATTGCATTTGGCGGTGAAATGGTGGCATGAAATATACCAAAATGGGCCTAGATCATTACTTTGGGTTGTCTACTACACTACACTAAAGCTAAAATTAACCATACAAGCTCCCTACAAGCTCCCTAATTAACCCCTGCACTGCTGGGCATAATACACGTGTGGTGCGCAGCGGCATTTAGCGGCCTTCTAATTACCAAAAAGCAATGCCAAAGCCATATATGTCTGCTATTTCTGAACAAAGGGGATCCCAGAGAAGCATTTACAACCATTTGTGCCATAATTGCACAAGCTGTTTGTAAATAATTTCAGTGAGAAACCGAAAGTTTGTGAAAAAATTTGTGAAAAAGTGAACGATATTTTGTATTTGATCGCATTTGGCGGTGAAATGGTGGCATGAAATATACCAAAATTGGCCTAGATTAATACTTTGGGATGTCTTCTAAAAAAAAATATATACATGTCAATTGATATTCAGGGATTCCTGAAAGATATTAGTGTTCCAATGTAACTAGCGCTAATTTTGAAAAAAAGTAGTTTGGAAATAGCAAAATGCTACTTGTATTTATGGCCCTATAGCTTTCAAAAAAAGCAAAGAACATGTAAATATTAGGTATTTCTAAACTCAGGACAAAATTTAGAAACTATTTAGCATGTTTTTTTTTTGGTGGTTGTAGATGTGTAACAGATTTTGGGGGTCAAAGTTAAAAAAAGTGTGTTTTTTTCCATTTTTTCCTCATATTTTATAATTTTTTTTATAGTAAATTATAAGATATGATGAAAATAATGGTATTTTTAGAAAGTTAATTTAATGGCGAGAAAAACGGTATATAATATGTGTGGGTACAGTAAATGAGTAAGAGGAAAATTACAGCTAAACACAAACACCGCAAAAATATAAAAATAGCCTTGGTCCCAAACGGACAGAAAATGGAAAAGTGCTGTGGTCATTAAGGGGTTAAAGATTGTGCTTGACCCTTAAAGGGACAGTCTACACCAGAATTGTTAATGTTTAAAAAGATAGATAATCCATTTATTACCCATTCCCCAGTTTTGCATAATCAACATGGTTATATTAATATACTTTTTATCTATGTGATTAGCTTGTATCTAAGACTCTGCAGACTGCCCCATTATTTCAGTATTTTAGCTAATCAGTGCTGACTCCTAGCTAACTCCACGGGCGTGAGCACAATGTTATCTATATGGCACACGTGAAATAATACCCTCTAGTTGTGAAAAAATGCATTCAGATAAGAGGTGGCCTTTAAGGGCTAAGAAATTAGCATATGAGCCTACCTGGGTTTAGCTTCCAACTAAGAATACCAAGAGAACAAAGCAAAATTGATGATGAACGTAAATTGGAAAGTTGTTTAAAATGACATGCCCTATCTGAATCATGAAAGTTTAATTTTGACTAGACTGTGCTTTTAAGTCAAGTGGGTTATTTAAATAATTGAGGCTGTTATTTTTCTGAATAAGGGGGTCCAATACTATCTTTTAGAAATACATATCAATTTATATATCTATAACATTCCTCATATTAATGGTATTTTTCTGTTGAAAATCATTAGATTAGATATGTTTTTAGAAAGGATTGTGATCAACCCCAAAATGAGTGAAGACTGACTCAAGTGAAGACCCAACCTTTAATAGGTAATAAACCATTTAATTAACTGTATATTAGAAGTAGAAACTGCACATAGACTAAATAGAGCCACAGCAGAGCAGTACAATACATCTGCTGACTTAACATTGTGCTTAACCCTGTATATTCCTCCTTAATAAACCAAACTAGCAGCAGAACATACATGAAAAGTGTTCTCCAGCATTTTGTATAGAGGGGCCAATTTATAATGACCCAATTGGGGCCAAATACACCTGTTTCCCCACAAGCCATCAGGCTCGCCGGAAACAGGAGTTAAGAAGCAGCGGTCTTAAAACTGCTGGTCCTTAACTTGTACGCCTCCTCTGAGGCTGCAGACATCAATCCGCCCGATCGTGTACCATCGTGTTGGTTGACACCCCCTGCTAGCGGCCAATTGGCCACGAATCTGCAGGGGGCAGCATTGCACAGGCAGTTCACCAGAACTGCTTGTGCAATGTTAAATGCCGACAGCATATGCTGTCGGCATTCAGCGATGTCTGGCGGACATGATCACTACAGCGGATCATGTCCGCCAGACATTGATAGATCGACCCCAGAGCCTCTAAATTGGTGCTTCAGAACAGGCAACTAAAATGTCACATATTATTGCAAATTAAACATAAGCTTTAAGAGCTAGGTTCAACACTTTTTTGTAAGCACAGCATTTATATTTTGTATATTTCAGACAAATTAGTGAAATTTGCTATAAAAAAAGAGGTGTCGTAAGGTAAGGAATTAAAGTGCCCCTGTTTTAAGATATTTTTTTTATAAGAAATAGCTTTCTCCCCTAATTCAAATCACAACCCAACCAAATTGGCTGAGTTTGTAGGGAGCGCAGATCTCATTAGCTTATCTCTATATTTACTCAAAATCCTCCTTATCTTTTTTCTCACAGTTTATACAGTGAGACCAGTACTTTGTAGATAAATCATATGATACAATTTTCTAAAGGATTGCAATCTACCATTATCTGCAAAGAGTAAAAGTCAGCTTCAGAAGAGCAACCCATTACTTGGAGCTAGCTGAATATATATGGTGAGCCAATGACAAGAGACAAATATGAGTGGCCACTAATTTCCAACTAGCTCCCAGTAGTCCATTGCTGCTGGTGAGGATATGCACATATAATCCAAAGAGCACAAAGTAAATTTGATAATAGAAGTGAATTTAAGTGTCTTAAAATGATAAGATCTTTCTGGGTCACAGTGCTTAATTTTGATTTTGCTGTCCCTTTAAACTTGAGCTGTCATCAATATATAATGCATATGAACAAAAAAACTGGGGCTGTTAAATGAGATAACGGTGCATATTTATATAGTAATGTGTTAATGTGACTCATCAGCCCTGCATGTATAGTGTGATATGTTATCATTTACATTTCAGCGTGTTCTTCATATTACTCCGTATTACGTAGATGTTGAGGTTTTGAATAAAGTGGTCAGTCAGGGTGAAACAGTATTCAACTGACTGCAGTTTTTTTTATTGTTATTTTTCATAAAGTGTCTGAGAGATGACAGTGGCTGGTTAATAAAATAATAAACAGATCTAGTTATACAGAGAAGCTTAATTAATTATTCTACATTTATGCCCATTTAAACACTATTTGTAGATTCTTCGGATATTTAAAAAAGTTTAATGACACGGATATTAGAATTCTTTATTCATTTGTTCTCCTTATTATACCGATGAGAATTTCCATAAAATCCCTGACGATCCCTGAACCCATTTCTGTCCTGTTTGTAATGAGAGTTGAAGCTTGTTACCAAGACAGCTTCTCAAGGTTAGAGTTGTCCAATACAAGGTTGAGTCTTGCTAAATAAGGACTGGCATGACATATTAACCCATTAGATAGCCTCATTCGGGACCTGGCAACAATAACCACCTGTTTCCTTTGTATTACCTTTGTGTAAGAGCACAGAATATACCATTATGGCCATTAGCGTCTGCAATAAATCCTCTGGTGGAGACAATATAAATAAAAATAAAATACCTCAGACTTTAATCATTTCAGTGTAGGAGGAAATTGTTTGCACATCATTTTCTCATCATTAGTATTAGAAGTATGTGCTTAAGCTTAAACCAAAATTCAAGTGGGGTGCGTTTGCCTTCTCTTGCCCCACAGACTCCCATGTCCCCCACACACATATTATACCACCAGCCCCTGCAAACAATACAACCCATGTCATTTCTGACTGCTCACCTAGATCAATTATCCCCACTTTTAAATAAGAAAAACAATTTGCACATCACATCTAGCACAAAGACCACAGACTAAGGGGCCGATTTATCACGCTCCGTATGGAGTTTGATGCCCCTTGTTTCCGGCGAGCCTTCAGGCCACCGCTCCATAACTTGTCTGCCTGCTCTGAGGCCGCGGACAGAAATCAACCCGATTGAATATTGCACCAGTGGTTCACAAGAACTGCTGGTGCAATGATACATGGCGATAGCGTACGCTGTCAGCATTTATTAATGTGCAGCGGACATGATACGCTACATCGCATCATGTCTGCTCGCACATTAATAAATATACCCCTTAGACTGGGGCAGTAATGGCCATCTATGTGTTTTCCTTACAATAAGATAAAATTGTAATAATATTTTGTGGAAAAACTTTGCTCCAACATCACAATTTTGAAATTGCAGAATTCAAAAAGATTTGTACCTCCTCCTTGTCTGGTCCATGAGTTCTTTTTGACTCACTATTATAATCAACGGAGCAGCAATTATATTGTAACCATTTAATTCTTGGTGCATAGAACAAGCTCCACTATGAAGGTTTCTGGCATCACAAAAATATTTTCAAAATATTACAGAACAAATTAATTGAAATATAAAAAAAAACTCCTTCGATAAAACAGTCTACACTAACATATGCAAAAATGTGGTGACATTTTCAGATCTCAGAAGATGAGATACGTGACAACGTTTTGAAGAATTGTGCAAGTGTTGCTAAAAATTTCTGACCATGTCGGGGGGGGGGGGCGGAGCCGACCATGGACTGAAATGGTTGCATAGTTCTGAAGCTCTGTTAATCCTGAGACACAGTTGGGGCATAAAACTTAATTTACTCATGCTTTCATAATATAAAGATGTGCTGTAAACTCATTGCTCTCTAAAGCACAGAGATATACAAAGATAGGAAGCGTGAGTATTATAGCAACACTGCTTACAAAGAAGCGCCAAAACCGTCAAACAAGATACAGCTTTAATCCCAAGAAAGAGGATAAACGGCGTCAGGACTGCTCATCGCAAACCAGATCTAGAATCACTCTCGTGAAAAAGCAACTATCCGACCACTGACTGGGTGATCTGACATTGTGGCAGAACGGATGCAGAGAAGGAGTTGAAGGAGGCGGCCATTATAACGCTAGCGCAACTTAAAGGTGAGCGCCATGTTTTAATATAACAAGCACACAGATGACCAGACATACTCACACCGCCACAGTAAAAAACACGGGTCACACGGAGCTGATCGGCACATACACCGGGTGGGAGGCCCTTCATTACAAATAGTGCCGTTTGTCGCAAAACTGACAGGAGCCACTTTAGAGTCACTATACCAGGCACAGCAGCGAACCCATGCACACTGACCACGTGGCACGGGACATGTTAAACTAAGCACTAGAGACTAAGCTTCATTCCCCCGCAGCAAATATTCAGATAACAGATTTCTCAGATAGATTCTCGTTATCCGGCTCAGTGTAAGAGAGGTGTGGGAGAGAGTCCATGTCTTTTTTGCTCTTTCTCCTCTACTTAATCCGCTAGAGACATTTGCTGAGAGATCAGAATACACCCTCATAAGAAGTAAAGGGGCTTATAGCTTCATAATCCCTCCTCACAATATATTAATAAATAAATAAATAAATAAATAAAACTAACAAGAAAATAAAAAGAAAAGGAAAGAAGGGGAAATCTGTTGATAATTTGGATTAAGTCACCCAGCATCCACAAATACCAGCTGTTCTCTGGCAGCAGAGAACTTAGGCCTTGGGAATGAGTACAGAATTACTAAATATCCACTGAGGCTTCAAAAATGGCTTCAAGGAGATCAATTAAAAGTGACAAAAATGTGAAAAATAGAAGGAGATGTGGGAGGGTTACATAAAACACAGATTCAAGGGTTGACACTGAGACATGGCATTGGTACCACAGAGGTAGTATAATCTGAAAGGAGAGGCTAAGGTGCAGACAAAGAAGAGGTTAGTTACAAAGAGTCTCATAGGTCACCAATAGTTATTAAACTATATGGGCTCTCTGAGGGGTATTGCGCGCTCACACTACATAATTAACTCGTCAGGATTACATTCTAGATTTTTCTTTTTTCCTTTTTTTTCTTTTCCTTCTTTTTTGTTCTCAGTCTGATTTATTGTTTTACATAGAAATTTATTAAAAGGAATCCAAAACTTTTTCCTCTTGTTAAATGAGTCATAACAATGTAAAATTTTCACATGTAAAATCTCAACATTTATGCCTGTATTGAGCATTGTATGTATACGTATACTCTGTTTTGTTTTGGATACCCAATAAAAGAAATTTATAAAAAAAAAAAAAAAAAAAAAAAATGTGAAAAATAACTCCAACAAGATGAGTATGTTCTTTAAAACGTCACAGGCATTAACAATGGAAGATGGGGATTTATCTCAGACTCCAGAAGAGGCAGATATCCAACAAGACATAACAGGGGACAATCCACTCACAAAAGCTGATTTGAAAGATCTGCCTATGAAAGGAGACTTCACCTCATTCATACAGCAAGTAGGCCGCATGATCAAAGAGGGGCTGGCGGAGGTGAGGAAAGAGGTTAACGAGCTGGGAAATAGAGTGGAGTACCTAGAGGAACAAACGGAGACACAGACATCTGACATGGACCTAATAAATAGAAAACTTTTGACTCAGGAATCCCAAATATCTTTCCTTCAGGAAAAACTGGAGGATTTGGACAATAGAGGGAGGAGGCAGAACATAAGGATTAGAGGTTTACCAGAAAGAATTACTCCTGAAAATCTGCACTCCTCCCTCCAGGATTTGTTCAAGACCATATTAAGAGAACCTGAGTATAGCGAAATATCACTTGATAGAGCCCACAGGGCATTACGTCCAGAACCTCCAAGGGACGTAATCATAAAGTTCCACAAATATCTGGACAAAGAGAGGATAATGAAAGCTTTGAGACAACAGCGATCAATATCTTACCAGGAGCCCCAGTTACAACTTTACTCCGATCTCAGTCCACTCACGCTACAAAACAGAAAAGAAACAAGATTCTTGACTCAACATCTTCAAGACAACGGAATCCCTTGTAGATGGGGGTTCCCCTTCAGTATTAAAGTGCTGAAAAACAACCGTATGCATGTCTACAAATCACTAGAGGACCTGGAAAGCTTTTGTACTCAACTTGGAATACCACAACCCTCCTTGCCGTCTCTACATGAATCAAAGGCTCCAGCAGAAATCAACCCACTACAGCAAAGACCACGCTGGCAAACAGTTCAGAGAAAACGTTCAAGGGCCCCTGCTGCAGGTGGCTCATCAGCAGCTCATGACTCTGATGATGGATGACTTATCACCCGGTATGCAGAATACAGATTCTAAGAAGAAACCCAGGGCTTGGAAGTAAGTCTCGGGTCCGCCTCTGGCCTAAAGAAGTGACTTCTCACTTGATAAGGTAATAAAGTTTGTTGTTTCTTATGTTACGTTGTTCAGATTCCTCTAGGAAATAGGCATTGAGCCGAAATACAAAAGACTGAGCAATGGACTTATGCTCCGTTATAGAATCCAAATCTCACTGATATTGACAGACTTTGTGTTCATAACAAGTCACTAAAGTTACTGGAGTTTGACGAATATCTACCTAGTACAGGCATTAAAAATATTAAAAAAAAAAAAAATTCTGACCATGTCACTGGGTCTCTCATGACCAGACCTTTGTAGTATATGAGACACCTATCGATCAAGAGTACTTTCCCCATAACAAAACAGAAATTCCTATATTTTACAATTACAAATATTTACATTAACGCCATACCATTATGATCAGCTCATCTGATATAAAATCTTAGATTGTAAATATAATTTATTAATTAAACTTATGTTACACAACATTTAAACATAAATATGTATCCTCATCATGTATTTATAACATGACATCACAACGTAAACGTGACATTAATACCCCTGTGAAACATATCAGTCAGGTCCTCCCTGCACATAATTGGCTAGATTACGAGTGGAGTGCTATTTATCGCTCTCACTCTTGCGTTAACTCCGCTAAAAGTAAGCAATCACGTTAACGTATTCCCCCATAGACTTCAATGGAGCACTAAAAGTAGAAAAATCTAATACCCAAGAGTACGCGCAAACTTGATCACACTAAACCGACATGAAATATTAGTATTTCACATTTCATTGTTCTTCACATAGCAGAATATGTTGATAAATACACACACACACACACACACATATATATATATACAGGTGATACTCGAAAAATTAGAATATAGTGCAAAAGTTCATTTATTTCACTAATGCAAAAGGTGAAACTAATATATGAGAAAGACTCATTACATGCAAAGCAAGATAGTTCAAGTCGTGATTTGTCATAATTGTGATGATTATGGCTTACAGCTCATGAAAACCCCAAATTCACAATCTCAGAAAATTAGAATAGTACATGCAATCAATAAAACAAGGATTGTACATAGAACAATATCAGACCTCTGAAAAGTATAAGCATGCATACCGTATGTACTCAGTATTTGGTTTGGGCCCCTTTTGCAGCAATTACTGCCTCAATGCGGCATGGCATGGAAGCTATCAGCCTGTGGCACTGCTGAGGTGGTATGGAAGACCAGAATGCTTCAATAGCGGCCATCAGCTCTTCTGCATTGTTTGGTCTCATGTCTCTCATCTTTCTCTTGGCAATGCCCCATAGATTCTCTATGGGGTTCAGGTCAGGCGAGTTTGCTGGCCAATCAAGCACAGTAATCCCACTGTCATTGAACCAGGTTTTGGTGCTTTTGGCAGTGTGGGCAGGTGCCAAGTCCTGCTGGAAAATGAAGTCAGCATCCCCATAGAGCTCGTCTGTGGAAGGAAGCATGAAGTGCTCCAAAATCTCCTGGTAGATGGCTGCGTTGACCCTGGACTTAATGAAGCACAGTGGACCAACACCAGCAGATGGCATGGCTCCCCAAATCAACACAGACTGTGGAAACTTCACACTGGACATAAAGCATCTTGCAGTGTGTCCCTCTCCATTCTTCCTCCATACTCTGGGTTCTTGGTTTCCAAATGAGAGGCAAAATTTGCTCTCATCAGAAAAGAGGACTTTGGACCACTGAGCAACAGACCAGGTCTGTTTTCTCTTGTAAGGTGTATCCAGTCCACGGATCATCCATTACTTGTGGGATATTCTCATTCCCAACAGGAAGTTGCAAGAGGACACCCACAGCAGAGCTGTCTATATAGCTCCTCCCCTAACTGCCATACCCAGTCATTCTCTTGCAACTCTCAACAAACATGGAGGTAGTAAGAGAGAAGTGGTAAAATGTAGCTGTTATTTTGCTTCAATCAAAAGTTTATTATTTTTAAATGGTACCAGAGTTGTACTATTTTGTTCCAGGCAGAAAAATAGAAGAATCTGCCTGTGATTTCTATGATCTTAGCAGGTTGTAACTAAGATCCATTGCTGTTCTCACACATGACTGAAGAGAGAGATAACTTCAGTGGGGGAATGGTGTGCAGGTTATCCTGCTATGAGGTATGTGCAGTTAAGATTTTTCTAGAAGATGTGAATGCTAGAAAATGCTGCTGATGCCAAACTTATGTAAGATAAGCCTGAATACAGTGATTTAATAGCAACTGGTATCATGCTTACTTTCTGAGGTAATACTCTTTTATATTTACAATATAAAACGTTTGCTGGCATGTTTAAACGTTTTTATATATACTTTGGTGAAAAAACTTTATTGGGGCCTAGTTTTTTCCACATGGCTGGCTTAAATTTCCCTAGAAACAGTTTCCTGAGGCTTTCCACTGTGTTACTATGAATGGGAGGGGCCTAATTTAGCGCTTTTTTTGCGCAGTAACTTTTACAGACTGAGACATCCAGCTTCCTCCAGGAGTCCCCTGAATGCTATAGGACATCTCTAAAGGGCTCTTAGGCTTTCCAAAATCGTTTGTTGGGTAAGGTAGGTCCACAGCAAGGCTGTGGCAGTTCGGTGTGACTGTTAAAAAACGTCTATATCGTTTTTTTGATCCGTTTTTTGATCTAAGGGGTTATTCATCCATTTGCAAGTGGGTGCAATGCTCTGTTAACTTATTATACACACTGTAAAAATTTCGTTTGATTTACTGCCTTTTTTCAATGTTTTTCAAATTCTGACAAAATTTGTTTCTCTTAAAGGCACAGTACCTTTTCTTATATTTGCTTGTTAACTTGATTTAAAGTGTTTTCCAAGCTTGCTAGTCTCATTGCTAGTCTGTACAAACATGTCTGACATAGAGGAAACTCCTTGTTCATTATGTTTAAAAGCCATTCTGGAACCCCCTCTTAGAATGTGTACCAAATGTACTGATTTCACTTTAATCAATAAAGATCATATTCTGTCTTTAAAAAATGTATCACCAAAGGAATCTGACGAGGGGGAAGTTATGCCGACTAACTCTCCCCACGTGTCAGATCCTTTCACTCCTGCTCAAGGGACTCACGCTCAAATGGCGCCAAGTACATCTAGGGCGCCCATAGCGTTTACTTTACAAGACATGGCGGCAGTCATGGATAATACACTGTCAGCGGTATTAGCCAGACTACCTGAATTTAGAGGAAAGCGAGATAGCTCTGGAGTTAGACGAAATACAGAGCATACTGACGCTTTAAGAGCTATGTCTGATACTGCCTCACAATATGCAGAAGCTGAAGAAGGAGAGCTTCTTTCTGTGGGTGATGTTTCTGACTCAGGGAAGATGATGCAACCTGATTCTGATATCTCTACATTTAAATTTAAGCTTGAACACCTCCGCGTGTTACTCAGGGAGGTTTTAGCTGCTCTGAATGACTGTGATACAATTGCAGTGCCAGAGAAATTGTGTAGACTGGATAAATACTATGCAGTGCCGGTGTGCACTGATGTTTTTCCAATACCTAAAAGGTTTACAGAAATTATTACTAAGGAATGGGATAGACCATGTGTGCCGTTCTCTCCCCCTCCTATTTTTAGAAAAATGTTTCCAATAGACGCCACCACACGGGACTTATGGCAGACAGTTCCTAAGGTGGAGGGAGCAGTTTCTACTCTAGCAAAGCGTACTACTATCCCTGTCGAGGACAGTTGTGCTTTCTTAGATGCAATGATAAAAAGTTAGAGGGTTACCTTAAGAAAATGTTTATTCAACAAGGTTTTATCCTACAGCCCCTTGCATGCATTGCTCCTGTCACTGCTGCTGCGGCGTTCTGGTTTGAGTCTCTGGAAGAGGCTTTACAGATAACGACTCCATTGGGTGACATACTTGACAAGCTTAGAGCACTTAAGCTAGCCAATTCTTTTGTTTCTGATGCCATTGTTCATTTGACTAAACTAACGGCTAAGAATTCTGGTTTTTCTATCCAGGCCCGCAGAGCGCTATGGCTTAAATCATGGTCAGCTGACGTTACTTCAAAGTCTAAGCTGCTTAACATTCCCTTCAAGGGGCAGACCCTATTCGGGCCTGGTTTGAAGGAGATTATTGCTGATATCACTGGAGGAAAAGGTCATGCCCTTCCTCAGGATAGGTCCAAATCAAGGGCCAAACAGTCTAATTTTCGTGCCTTTCGAAACCTCAAGGCAAGTGCGGCATCAACTTCCTCTAATGCAAAACAAGAGGGAACTTTTGCTCAGTCCAAGACGGTCTGGAGACCTAACCAGAACTGGAACAAGGGTAAGCAGGCCAAAAAGCCTGCTGCTGCCTCTAAGACAGCATGAATGAACGGTCCCCTATCCGGTAACGGATCTAGTAGGGGGCAGACTTTCGCTCTTCGCCCAGGCGTGGGCAAGAGATGTTCAGGATCCCTGGGCATTGGAAATTATATCCCAGGGATATCTTCTGGACTTTAAGGCTTCCCCCCCAAAATAGAGATTTCACCTTTCACAATTATCTGCAAACCAGATAAAGAGAGAGGCATTCTTACTCTGTGTACAAGGGAACAGGGACAGGGATTTTACTCAAATCTGTTTGTAGTTCCCAAAAAAGAGGGAACCTTCAGACCAATTTTGGATCTAAAGATCTTAAACAAATTCCTCAGAGTTCCATCATTCAAGATGGAGACTATTCGTACCATCCTACCTATGATCCAGGAGGGTCAATACATGACTACAGTGGATTTAATGGATGCTTATCTTCACATTCCGATACACAAAGATCAACATCGGTTTCTCAGGTTTGCCTTCCAAGACAGACATTACCAGTTTGTAGCTCTTCCCTTTGGGTTAGCTACAGCCCCAAGAATTTTTACGAAGGTTCTGGGGTCGCTTCTGGCGGTCCTAAGGCCGTGGGGCATAGCAGTGGCCCCTTATTTAGATGACATCCTAATTCAGGCGTCAAACTTCCAAATTGCCAAGTCTCATACGGACATAGTGTTGGCATTTCTGAGGTCGCATGGGTGGAAGGTGAACGAGGAAAAGAGTTCTCTATCCCTCCTCACAAGAGTTTCCTTCCTAGGGACTCTGATAGATTCTGTAGAAATGAAAATTTACCTGATGGAGTCCAGGTTATCAAAACTTCTAAATTCCTGTTGTGTTCTTTATTCCATTCCTCGCCCTTCGGTGGCTCAGTGCATGGAAGTAATCGGCTTAATGGTAGCGGCAATGGACATAGTGCCGTTTGCACGCCTACATCTCAGACCGCTGCAACTCTGCATGCTCAGTCAGTGGAATGGGGATTACACAGATTTGTTCCCTCTACTAAATCTGGATCAAGAGACCAGGGATTCTCTTCTCTGGTGGCTATCTCGGGTCCATCTGTCCAAAGGTATGACCTTTCGCAGGCCAGATTGGACAATTGTAACGACAGATGCCAGCCTTCTAGGTTGGGGTGCAGTCTGGAACTCCCTGAAGGCTCAGGGATCGTGGACTCAGGAGGAGTCACTCCTTCCAATAAACATTCTGGAACTAAGAGCGATATTCAATGCTCTTCAGGCTTGGCCTCAGCTAGCGACAATGAGGTTCATCAGATTTCAGTCGGACAACATCACGACTGTGGCTTACATCAACCATCAAGGGGGAACAAGGAGTTCCCTAGCGATGTTAGAAGTCTCAAAGATAATTCGCTGGGCAGAGATTCACTCTTGCCACCTATCAGCTATCCATATCCCAGGAGTAGAGAACTGGGAGGCAGATTTTCTAAGTCGACAGACTTTTCATCCAGGGGAGTGGAAACTCCATCCGGAGGTGTTTGCACAATTGGTTCATCGTTGGGGCAAACCAGAACTGGATCTTATGGCGTCTCGCCAGAACGCCAAGCTTCCTTGTTACGGATCCAGGTCCAGGGACCCCAAGGCAACGCTGATAGATGCTCTAGCAGCGCCTTGGTCCTTCAACCTGGCTTATGTGTTTCCACCATTTCCTCTGCTCCCTCGTCTGATTGCCAAGATCAAGCAGGAGAGAGCATCGGTGATCTTGATAGCGCCTGCGTGGCCACGCAGGACTTGGTATGCAGATCTAGTGGACATGTCATCTTTTCCACCATGGACTCTGCCGCTGAGACAGGACCTTCTACTTCAAGGTCCTTTCAACCATCCAAATCTAATTTCTCTGAGGCTGACTGCCTGGAGATTGAACGCTTGATTTTATCAAAGCGTGGTTTCTCCGAGTCAGTCATTGATACCTTAATTCAGGCACGAAAGCCTGTCACCAGGAAAATCTATCATAAGATATGGCGTAAATATCTTTATTGGTGTGAATCCAAGGGCTACTCATGGAGTAAGGTCAGGATTCCCAGGATATTATCTTTTCTCCAAGAAGGTTTGGAGAAAGGATTGTCAGCTAGTTCCTTAAAGGGACAGATTTCTGCACTATCTATTCTTTTGCACAAGCGTCTGGCGGATGTCCCAGACGTTCAGGCATTTTGTCAGGCTTTAGTTAGAATCAAGCCTGTGTTTAAACCTGTTGCTCCACCTTGGAGCTTAAATTTGGTTCTTAAAGTTCTTCAGGGGGTTCCGTTTGAACCTCTTCATTCCATAGATATCAAACTTTTATCTTGGAAAGTTCTTTTTTTGGTAGCTATTTCCTCGGCTAGTAGAGTTTCCGAGTTATCTGCCTTACAATGTGATTCTCCTTATCTGATCTTCCATGCAGATAAGGTAGTTCTGCGTACCAAACCTGGGTTTTTACCTAAGGTGGTATCTAATAAGAATATCAATCAAGAGATTGTTGTTCCGTCTTTGTGTCCTAATCCATCTTCAAATAAGGAACGTCTATTACACAATCTGGACGTGGTTCGTGCTTTAAAGTTTTACTTACAAGCTACTAAAGATTTTCGTGAAACATCTGCTTTGTTTGTTGTCTACTCTGGACAGAGGAGAGGTCAAAAGGCTTCGGCAACCTCTCTTTCTTTTTGTCTAAAAAGCATAATCCGCTTAGCCTATGAGACTGCTGGCCAGCAGCCTCCAGAAAGGATTACAGCTCATTCTACTAGAGCTGTGGCTTCCACATGGGCCTTTAAAAATGAGGCTTCTGTTGAACAGATTTGCAAGGCGGCGACTTGGTCTTCGCTTCATACTTTTTCAAAATTCTACAAATTTGATACTCTTGCTTCTTCGGAGGCTATTTTTGGGAGAAAGATTTTACAGGCAGTGGTACCTTCCGTTTAAGTACCTGCCTTGTCCCTCCCTTCATCCGTGTACTTTAGCTTTGGTATTGGTATCCCACAAGTAATGGATGATCCGTGGACTGGATACACCTTACAAGAGAAAACATAATTTATGCTTACCTGATAAATTTATTTCTCTTGTGGTGTATCCAGTCCACGGCCTGCCCTGTCATTTTAAGGCAGGTATTTTTTAATTTTAAACTACAGTCACCACTGCACCCTATGGTTTCTCCTTTCTCTGTTTGTTTTTGGTCGAATTACTGGATATGGCAGTTAGGGGAGGAGCTATATAGACAGCTCTGCTGTGGGTGTCCTCTTGCAACTTCCTGTTGGGAATGAGAATATCCCACAAGTAATGGATGATCCGTGGACTGGATACACCACAAGAGAAATACATTTATCAGGTAAGCATAAATTATGTTTTTCTTTAGCCCAGGTAAGACACTTCTGACGTTGTTTGTTGTTCAGCAGTGGCTTGACAAGAGGAATATGACACTTGAAGCCCATGTCCAGGATCCGTCTGTGTGTGGTGGCTCTTGTGAAAGTCCCCAACACTTTTGAATGGCCTTTTCCTGACAATCCTCTTCAGGCTGCGGTCATCCCTGCTGCTTTTGCACCTTTTTCTTCCACACTTTTCCCTTCCACATAACTTTCTATTAATGTGCTTTGATACATCACTTTGGGAACATCCAACTTATTTTGCAATTACCTTTTGAGGCTTTCCCTCCTTATGGAGGGTGTCAATGATGGTTTTCTGCACAACTGTCAGGTCAGCAGTCTTTTCCATGATTGTGATTCCTACTGAACCAGACTGAGAGACCATTTAAAGGTTCAGGAACCCTTTGCAGGTGGGACACTTTGAACCTAGAATATTGCACCTTTTCACCTTTGCACCTATATATATATATATATATATATATATATATAGTGAACATTGGATTAGCCGTATTAGTCCAGTAGATAAGATGCTCAAATTCCAGAGTATTGCAGTATGCAGTTATACTTTTTTTATTGGACTAACATAATATTTCAAAGACAAGCTTTCAAGAGTTTTCCACCCTTCCTCAGGTCTGAAGCAATACTGATCAATCTGATATAGAAACCCACTACACACAACAAATGGAAGGGAGGGAGGGGGGTGAGAGGGGTGTCATAAAAAGCAGAGGATGTGTCTGAAGGAGAATATAGCTTAGAATAGCCAAAAAGAGTAAATAAACAAAGTAGAGTAAGGAAGATGAGAGGAAAAACAAAAGGGAAAAAAGGGGGGGGGGGGGCATGGCATGCACGAATAGAGCTACATTCATGAATGAAAACAAATGGATATAATAAAGGTGAAACAAGAATGTAGAGAAAAAGAAACCAATATAAGACAATAAAATGAGAGATTACAAAAAGTTTTGGTAGTGTGTGAGAAAACCAGAGTCTACATTAAGTCCTTCATTTCTGGTGTTGAAATGTGTGATCATTTTCATCTCAAACGTCTTTCGTTCATGAGAGGTTTAGGATGGAGTGACCAGTCTGGGTGAAGTGAGGACTAACAGGGGTACAATATTCGTTTTCTTTGTGGTTCTTGATCAAGCGTCGGTGTAGATTCATTCTGAGATGGAAAGGACAATATCTAAACAAATAAAATCTGCCCTAAAAACACCACGGGAAAGGCTCCTACAATACAAAGAAAAGGAAAACAAAGCAAGAACCCCTCTAGTAGTCACTTACAACCCTACTCTTGAAGGAGTACGTAAAATTATTAAAGAGCTGCAGTTACCCTCATTATAGACAGTCTTTTAAATGTATTTTTGATGTTCTTGTGCAACGTTTTAGTCGAACAGTTATCCAGAGCTCTGAAGTCTCGATAACCCAACGCATTAAATTCAATGGGCAAGTTAACCTTTTTGCTTGTGCGCAACTGTTAGCATGCCACTCACAATCTAGTGCAATGTCTGGTGTAGAATATTAGCTCACTTGCCAAGCCTCTAGTGTCTGCTCATTGGCCAGCCACAAATATTAGTGTAAACTCACTCACCAAGCTTCCAGAGACTGGTCACTGTTGTCGAGTTCAAAATGTCTGATGTCAATCTTCAACTGTAGTTTGTCAGTTTGCTCAGTTACCTACCAGTGTCTGCTCACTGTCCAGCTTCATCTATAAAATGTCTGTCAGATACCAAGCTACAAGTATAAAGTGCCAGCACACTTGCCGAGTTACTAGTGTCATAAAAATCTGTGTACAAAACAATAAAACATTTATGCTTAACTAAAATTAATTTTTCTAGAAAATATTTTCCAAACCTGGAAGTGTTCTGTAGTCACAGTGCCTGGCATAGGTAGTCTATGCCTTATTTTAAAGTATATTTAAGGCATTGTTTCTCAGATGGTTTGCTGGGAGACATACAGAAATTTGCCTCCAAATTTCTATAGTAAAACATATTTTCAGTCAAAATTCAGTGCATTTTGCTTATTTATAAAATTACATTTATAAAAATAAAAAAATAAATCAGCAGCCTAAAATGTATATAACATTGGTTTATTTTACTGCAAATACTAAATTAAAGGGCCACCAATCATTCAACCTCCAGTTATATAGCAATGATTGTGTCAAGTACCGTAGGCTGTTTGGGTTAGCATGATTGATTTTGCTTGTGTGGTGTGAGAAGCTGACCTAGATATCATTAAAGATTAATATAATGCTGTGCACAAGGTGTAATGTCTTGTATGTGGGAACACACTTTTAAATGAGTACATGGTACCAAGTAAATTAAAAAGACAACTCAACACTAAGAGGCCTACTTATCAAGCCGTAAACTTACTTGACGGCACCAATACGCTCGCCTGACATCACCTAACTTCACTGCTGCTGACCTGAATACGTTCTCCATATTTAACAAAAAAGCTGTCAAAAAGCCACGCACCAAGTACGGGGTGATGAGCAGCGGACTGTTGTTAACTAACAGTCATCGATCTCGCTGCTCTTCGGCTTTTTCCCAGCTTTATTGGTATACTGTCACTAAGCACCCACACTATACTAAACTGATTAAGCCCTATCCCGCCGCTCCCAGTCCCCGACCCCACCGCAACTAAATAAAGTTATTAACCCCTAAACCGCTGCTTCCGGACCACGCCGCCACTCTTATAAAGTTATTAACCCCTATTCCTCCGCTCCCGGAGTCCACCGCCACCTACATTATGTTAATACCCCCTAATCTGCTGCCCCCTACACCGCCGCCACCTACAGTATACTTATTAACCCCTAATCTGCCACCCCCTATACTGCCGCCACCTATATTATGTTATTAACTACTAATCTGCCACCCCCTATACCGCCGCTACCTACATTATGTTATTAACCCCTAATCTGCCACCCCCTATACCGCAGCCACCTACATTATGTTATTAACCCCTAATCTGCTGCCCCCTACACTGCAGTCACTCTAATAAAGTTATTAACCCCTATTCCTCCGCTCCCGGAGCCCTCAGCAACTAAATAAAGTTATTAACCCCTAAACCGCCAGCCCCCCACATCGCCATAAACTAAATTAAACTATTAACCCCTAAACCTAACAACCCGCTAACTTTATATTAAGTTTTAACTCATCCCTATCTTATAATAAATTTAAACTTACCTTTAAAATTACATTAAACTATATTAAATTAATAATTAACCTACCCTAACTGTTATACTAAAATTACATAAAACTATATTAAATTAACATTTAACCTACCCTAACTATTATAATAGAATTACATTAAACTATATTAAAATAAAAATTAATCTAACCTAACTTTTAAACTAAAATTACATTAAACTACAAATTATTATTTATTTATTTATTTATAAAATATTTTACCAGGAAGGATACATTGAGATTTCTCTCGTTTTTAAGTATGTCCTGGGTCCACAAAACTTTGCATTGATACAATAGGGTACAATAATACAAAAACAATATTAATACATAACATATGCAGAATTTAACATAGAACAGGTAGGAAATATAAAATCAACCATGACAGGTGCATTCTGTTTTGAGATATGCAGAGAGGGATCTCTTAATGGATTTTAGACTTGGGGAAGGTTTTAAAGTGTGCGGGAGGTCGTTCCATAATTGTGGTGCTCTGTAGGAAAAGGAGGATCGAGCTGCTTTCTTTTTGTATGGAGGCAAGCTAAATAATGTGCTGGTACTGGATCGTAGGTTATGGGAGGTGGGAACAGCCGGGGAGAGCATTCTGCTCAGGTAGGGTGGGAGCTTCCCAGAAAGGCTCTTAAACACAAGGCAGGAAAGATGGAGGGTGCATCTGGATTCCAGCGACAGCCAGTTTAGTTCTTTTAGCATGTCACATTGGTGGGTCCTGTAGTTACATTATAGCACAAAACAGCAGAACGAATACTACAGTGTATTAAGTTTATTAAGGTGAGTTTGCGGTGCAGGTGCATATACTACATCTCCATAATCCATGATTGGCATCATCATTTGCTGTACAATCTTTTCCTTTACTGTAGGGCTGAGGCAGGATTTGTTTCTGTACAGGGCACCTAGTTTTGGATAGAGTTTAGATGCAAGTTTTTCTATGTGGAGGCAGAAAGATAGATTGGGGTCTAACAACATACCCAAGTATTTGAAAGAGTGTACTGCGGTCAGTGTGCCATTTGATTTTGTTTTAATGCGTAGATGGGACTTTTGTAGTTTGCGTAATTTAGGTACCATTCCAAAGATCATTGTGACAGTTTTGTCAGTGTTTAGTAAGAGTTTGTTTTTTGAGATCCACTTTTCTACCTCTGTGAACTGGTCTTGGAGCACTGCCTCAAGCTGCGGCAGATCGGGTTTGTTTGCATAGATTACCGTGTTGTCTGCGTACATGTGTACAGTTGAGGATTTGCAGACATTTGGCTGATCATTTATAAATAATGTGAATAGTAGGGGGCTAAGAATAGAACCTTGGGGAACACCACACGTGACTGGGAGAGGGAGGGAGTCCCTGTCAGAAATGGAGACATACTATGATCGATCCGATACATATGATGGAAACCAGATTAGCAGATGATCACCAATACCTGAGTTTTTTAGTTTGAGCAGTAGTATGTTGTGGTCTACTGTGTCAAAGGCCTTTGCAAAATCAAGACAAATAGCTCCAGTTAGGTGTCCTTGTTCCATGCCAGTTTGGATGCTGTTGCAAACTTTTAGGAGGGCAGTTGTAGTGGAGTGAATTGGGGCGAAAACCCGATTGAACAGGGGTCATATAGCTAGATTGTTGGTAATACTCACATAGTTGCGTATGGACGCATTTTTCTAAGATTCTTGACAATACTGGGAGCAATGATATTGGGCGATAGTTAGTAACCATGGTTAACTCACCACTTTTATGGATAGGCACTACTCTTGCAGTCTTCCAAAGTTTGGGTATGTATCCAGACACCAAGGATTCGTTAATTAGGGTTGTGATAGGTTTAGCAATTGCTGAAGCGCGGAGCTTCAACAGTATTGCTGGGATTTGATCAGGTCCAGACTGGTTTTTAATTTTTAGATTATTAAGGTGTTTCTTAACGACATTGATGGGTACAGGTTTAAAATTGAACTTATCTATATTTGGTCTTTGTAGATTTAGTGGGGCCTGATCCACATTTGTAGATTCAGGATGCATGTCATTTATTAGTTAATTAGTTATTAGTCAATCAGGGTGGTGGAGCATCTGACAAAATAATTGTTAAATGCACTTGCTACTTCTAAGGGAAGTTGCAGGGTTTGGTTATCCACTTTGACAGTGGAGGGTTGGGAGTGGATTGGGGGAGTGTGTAAGTTATTTATGACTTTCCAAAACTTTCTAGGGTTTGATATGTTATTTTTCAGATTTTCACACAAATATTGGGCCTTGGCCAATTTTGTTTGTTTAGTGCATATATTTCGCCATTGTCTATATACACAGTAATCGTTCATAGAGCCAGTATGCTTGAACTTTGACCACAATGAATCCCGAAATTGGTACATTTGAATGAGGTCAGCTGTGATCCAATTCATATGCGCTCCTTTTACTCTCACCTTATGCAGCGGGGCATGCAAATTCCAAACTTGTAGGAGTTCGGACTGAAGGAATTCAACTGCAGAGTCTAAATCTAGAATTAGTTTTAATCTGTGCCAGGGGAGGTTCTTGATGTCATTTAGAAATGATTGAAGATTACATTTTTTGAAGGACCTGGTGATTTTAACCTTAGGAGATGATTTAGTAGCCCTTATTTTGTGCACACAGTATACTAAACAGTGGTCACTGAAACTATTAGGGAGAACACCTGCCTCCTGGATTCGGTCAGGGGAAGTGGAGAGAATCCAATCGAGGAGGGTGTGGTTATGGCTTTTAATGTTTATGCGAGTTGGGGAGGAGATTAATTGTGTTAGCTGCAAAGTCTTAAATGGTGAGCAATAACTATTGTTTTTAGGATTCCGCCAATCAATATTAAAATCTCCAAAGACCAAAATTTCACTTTTTGGGGTTTGAGCTATAGTTTCACTAAGGAGATGGGCTATGTCAGAAAGGGAATGCACAGGGGTGCTCGGTGGACGGTAGATTCCTGCAACAATGATTGATTTACTGCACGGGATCTCAATTTTGACAGAAAGGAAATGAAAGGTGGCAGGAGAGCTAGATTTTTGTAAGGGGGTGAACTTTATGGAATTGTCAACATAAATTACAATGTCGCCTCCTCTTTTTGCTCTGTCAATTCTATGGCATGAATACCCATGTATAGCAATGGCAGAATCAGGTATTTTTGCGGTTAGCCAGGATTCAGAGATCACAATGATTTTCGGCTTGTAATATGAACACCATGCTTGCAGTGCATCGATTTTTGGTAGTAAGGTGCAGATGTTACAGTGCACAAAGGAGAGGCCTTTTTTAGCTGGAAGGCTAGGAATGGAATTTGTTGGGGGACCAGGGTTAGACTCTACATCATTTGCAAGAGCAAGTAACATAAGGAATAGGAATTTGGACATCATTTTTGATTGGCCATAAAGGGAATGGGATACTTTATAATTTTGTGAGGTGGGGGTAGGGGGACTGTTTTTTATAACTCTCCACCAGCATTCGGCAGATAAGTTATGGCAACAGTGCAAGCCATGGTGTATGATAATTTGTTTTCCAGTTTGAGGTGTGTGCTTATGGCTGTAGTGATGTGAGCAAAATTGGAGTGAGAAAAGGGTTATTACGAATAACAGTATGGTCATATTTGGATTCATGTTAGAGGTGTAAGGTGTGTAGATGAAAACAAAAACAGAATTTTTTTTTAAGTATATAATATTTATGTGGGATATATAGCTACTTGTAGGGAGAGAGGGTATGTATTATATAGGGTTAAGTGAATGGAAGGATGTGATGATCAGTGATTGCACCTGTCATTTCAGGAGAATGAAAGTTGTGAGGGAGACTATCTATAAATGAGCAAATGACCTTGGGGTGGGTGGGGTAAGGGGCAGGGTGTGAGGGAAATCGTTTTCCAGAAGTCTACCTGTTGTTTGCAAATGGCAGTTTTAACAGCTGAGTGAAAATCCTTGTATTTTCTTGGAGTTTTGGGTCAGGAATATATTTCAAATTAGGCTGTAGGAGAGAGATATATTAGGGTCATGATAGGCCAGTAAAAAGTGTTTTAAAGGAATGGGGAGGGTGCATTTATGGACATTTGAGCTAAGGGTCATTTAAGCAAAAAACAAAAGATCAAAATATTACATTAATTAAATTAACTATATTATATATTTAAACACCTAACCCTACTCAAATAATTTAATTCTACACTAAAAAAAATACAAAGTTACACAAAACTAACAACTAAGTTACAAAAAATAACAAACACTAAGTTACACAAAAAATAAATACTAAGTTACAAAAAAAAAAAAATTATCAAAGATTTAAATGAATTACACCTATTCTAAGGGCCCTATGAAAATAAAAAAGCCCCCCAAAATAAAAAAAAAACCCTAACCTACAATAAACTACAAATAGCCCTTAAAAGGGCCTTTTGCGGGGCATTGCCCCAAAGTAATCAGCTCTTTTACCTGTAAATAAAAAATACAAACAACTCCCCAACAGTAAAACCCACCACCCACATAACAAACCCCCCAAATAAAATCCTAATCTAAAAAAACCTAAGCTCCCCATTGCCCTGAAAAGGGCATTTGGATGGGCATTGCCCTTAAAAGGGCATTTAGCTCTATTGCAGCCCAAACCCTAATATAAAACTAAAACCCACCCAATAAAACCTTAAAAAATCCTAACACTGGAGGGCGGAGCTAGCCAGCAACAGGAGCAGTAGCAGGTTTGTGCAGCTCTGCATATATATCACTAAGAAGTGGACATAAAAGTGATATTTTCAGGATAAAGTGCCTGAACTCCAACCCCTGGGCACTAGTGGATCAGTGAGACCTTATTAAATTAGCAGTTGAACGGTTTTGAGAAGAATCGTCGGAACACCAGAACCGGAAGAAAAGTAGGAAAGACCGCGGCTGCGGCCTACTCCGGACTTCGCTACGGATTTGAAAGCTGAAAAAAAGGGAAAATTTAACAGCCGTCCTTGGCTCACAGGCCCCCAGGGACATGAGCAAGGGAAATGCGGTAATGAATCACTGCCTTTATTATTGCACAAAGAGTAAAAGAGACCCAGCAGCCCAAAACCTAATGAGTTAAGTGGTGACTTATTAAAAGTAACTGGAGGTGGGACACAGCATTATCAGACTTGGGTGAAAATTTCAGCCTGATTTGGGGATCTGCAAGTGTCAAAAAGTGCACAGACTGAGTTGCAGGGGGCCATAGGAGAGGGGTTAGTGGTGGGAAAGTCACCATTTTTTCTTTGGCGCATATCATTTTACCATCACAGTCTCAAAGTTTGCAAAGACATTTGCTGTGTCTACATTATCACTCAGCAAAAGTTATCTGTGTTCTCATCAAAGAATTACCTATCTGACAGCCTGTATAACATCACTACATATCTAAGTACAGGAGTTCCTGGAACTTTGACAAAATAGTCATATAACTCTCTCCCTCTCTCTTTTACTAAGTAAGCCTAAAAAACTGGCACCCTCCTGGTATTTGCTTATCCATACGCTACAACCTACTAAGTCTATAGGCATGAAGCTGAACTAGAAACAGATCTTATAAGCAGATTAAGTGCAAGTCCTTCCCTATGTACCTATTATAACTATTGTCAACTTTGTGGTCTCCCAGTGCCCTGATATCAAATATCGAATTCCAGTCTTTATTATCCACTTTGATCTGTCTAGTTTGCTATAATGAAAGGAAGAAACCAGTCAGTTAAAGACTGTCTCTCAAGGTCTCAGCTTAAAAAGAAGCAAAATGCTGGGGAGCCATTTGCGGATGCTTATTCACAACCAACCTCCCCTAAAACCCCCATACATTGACAGTTGGGGTCTCGCCGAATGGTGAACTCCTGCTGCAGATAAAGCAAATGTTTAAGGAAGACATGAGGGCTGCTCTCTCGGAATTAAAACAAGACATATCGGAAATTGGAGATAGAACTGCAGCATTAGAAGATAAAATGGATGACATTGCAGATGAGATCCGTAGTCTTCATACAATCACAACAAGAACAGATACAAAAGCTAGAAGATGCGCTAGAGGTTTTGGAAAACAGATCCAGAAGGTCAAATATTAGAATTCAAAATTTACCTGAATCTTATAACAACTTGCCAGGCACGCTACTGAAGCTATTCCAACAATTAGTGCCGGATACAGACCCATCATTGTTCCTTATGGACAGAGCACACAGGGCACTGGCCAGACCACCTACATCATCAACAGCAAAAGATGTTATCACTAAGTTACATTACTATCATATCAAGGATCAAATCATGCAGGCAGTGCGTAATATTACCAGAATAACCTTCAAAGGTCATACCCTGCAGCTCTTTACAGATCTCTCACCAACTACCCTAAGGAGGAGACGAGAACTTAAACTGGTTGTCTTGATCAAGGCACAGATCAAATATAGATGGGGTTTCCCATTTAAGCTAATGAGAAGACGTCATACTCCTGCTCGTCTCTCTCGGAGGGACAGACCATTTTGGAAAAACTGAAGCTAGAGAAAATCAATGAAACAGGAACTTCTTCTCCAAAACAAAGCATAAAGCAATTACAAAAGAATGGACACCTGTGAGCAGAAATAGCAAAAACGCACAGCCCAGACTAGACCAAGAGAGCCCCACTTGAAGATGGTCATTGGGGTTCTCCTGGTACTTGATGATGAAGCTTGAATCGCTAATTCTTCATTTGTGGAGATGAAAATATAGGGTGAAATGTGCTATTATACACCCTTAAGTTCACTAGTTTGGGTTTGGAGACTCTTGTGGTATATCTTGATTACCCTCTTTCTTGACCTCTCCCCTTGCCCTCCCCTCTCTCCTCTCCTTCCCACTGAGTCCGCTAAAAGTTTTATTACAAGTTTTTTTTAATGTTCTTAAGCCCGTATGCCGGGTTGCAAATAATTTTGGTTTTATATTTGTTCTACAGTTTCATGTTATTGTTGGCAATGTTTATTATTCTTTCCTCAACAGGTCGCAATTCAGACAGCCACTGGTTTCCAGGTACCGAATGTATTTATACTGTTATCAGGGTCGAATCACTATATCCTGTCCAACTTGTGTTGGTTCACTCCTCCCTTCAGAGAGTAGTGTTCTATTGTTGCTAGTAGAAATGTTCAGCAATGTAATTGTGTTAAAAGCAAGCACCAGTCGATACACTTATGACACTTAATGTAATCACGTACAATGTTAGAGGTCTTCACTCTAATGTGAAAAGACGCAAAGCCATTAGTATGTACAAATCACTAAAGGCACACATAGTTTTCATGCAAGAAAGACATTTTACAAAATCAGCAACCCCTAAATATTGGCACAGAACGTACCCTTTGCAGTTTCATGCCACTAGTCTTAAGAAAAAGTGTGGAGTCCCTATACTTATGCATAGTAGTATTAACTTCCAGGAAGAAGAAGTTTTTATAGATAAACAGGGACGATACATAATTTTAAGAGGCAAAATCCACGAGACGCCAGTTGTCATAGGGAACATATACACTCCTAACGAGTCCCAGGCCCCATTCCTGGCCAAAATAAGGCCTAGATTTAGAGTTTGGCGGTAGCCATCAAAACCAGCGTTAGAGGCTCCTAACGCTTGTTTTTACCGCCCTCCGGTATTTAGAGTTCAGTTACCGACACTCAAAAATCACCCAACGCACAAATCTCTACCGACAGCTCAGACCCAGTAGTTAACATCTACCAACAAAATAAACATCCACGAATCACAAAACAAATATTACACAAAGTACACTTACACTCATACAAACACTACACTATATTTATTTTTCAGATTTAATATTTTTCCTTCAAAATAGAAAGGATCAAAGTTGCGAGATCTCGGGTGTTAGAAAAAAAAAAAACACAAATCCATTTTGCCATTGACTTACATTGACACACGGGAAAAGACCCTCATATAGCTACATCTAACTAATAATATTATCACAAACATACACTCATCGATGCATACAAAAAATATACACCACATTACATACACAAACAAGTTATTTATTACAAAATGAACACGATTTGGCTACTTTTTCACACAAGCTCATGACGTCACTCACTTTACGAGGAAAACCAGTCTTTGAATTTTTTTTTACCAAAATTTTGAGCCTCCATTGACTTCAATGGGGAAGACGTGCTCGTGCACGCGACAGACAGATTTCCCTAACGCACGCAAAAAGCGTAGACAAAAAAACTCCAAATACCAGCACTAGAAATCGGGAAAAAAAATGCTTTTCTGCGTTAGACCCAGCTATGACAAATAGATCAAGAAATGACTATTTCCCTATGGTGGACTTATGGATTTTACTTATTGAATATTCACAACAGCATTAAATTGTTTCATACTTTTACATTACATCAACTACAAATCAACATCACTAGTAATAAACATTTTTTAAAAAAAAAATCACATTTAAACGGACATAAAAATAATTACAACATTTCAGGATTCACAAACAGTACACAATGGGAAACACCTCTCATTTACCTTTATTATTGCATTTCATTTATTCAACTCATATGCTTGCAGCAACTGCATATCTACATAGGCTTAACACATGATCAGTCATGGATGCACATACATTACTTTTATCATTCACTCATACATGTGCATTCAAATGATGGGGGAAAAACACATTACATTCTCTCTAGGAATCACAAAACAGAACATATGGATTTTACTGTACTTTTAACATCATGATTCCATCACAATAAACCATTAGGAATTACGTACAAGAAGAACATCATTACACCATATTACAGATGTCACTTTATGGGAAGGAACAACAATGCCAGACCGCTATATAGAAGTCAGCATATGTGGGACACAATCACAATATATACGTATATGTACATAACACGCATCACCCATCACGCAACCACAAAGCACACATTTATATTTTATTCAGCACACAATAACAATGTAGCACAATACAACAACACAATGAGGATTTCAGAACTACATAGGCAGGTTAATAATATGATGACGTCATTAGAAGATTCAACCATACACATTACAGATTCACGACTGTACCGCCCCTTTCAGAACTTTAGCACTCAATACTACAATATAACATATACGTAAACAACAGTTTGGAACAGCATTATTAGGGCGATTTGAATGGGACAATTAATAAATATTGTCAGCTCGCAAATCACTTATATATATAATACTACAGATGACAGCCGGAAGTTCTTCAGTATTAGTGCCATTTTAATGGGACGCATACAATATTGACAGCTCGGCAATCACTTATATATACAATACTACAGATGACAGCCGGAAGTTCTTCAGTATTAGTGCCATTTTAATGGGACGCATACAATATTGACATCTCGGCAATCACTTATATATACAATACTACAGATGACAGACGGGAAGTTCTGAATTATTATTGCGATTTTAAAGGGACGCATACAATATTTACATCTCGCTAATCACTTATATATACAATACTACAGATGACAGCCGGAAGTTCTTCAGTATTAGTGCCATTTTAATGGGATGCATACAATATTTACATCTCGCTAATCACTTATATATACAATACTACAGATGACAGCCGGAAGTTCTTCAGTATTAGTGCGATTTGAATGGGATGCATACAATATTTACAGCTCGCTAATCACTTATATATACAATACTACAGATGACAGCCGGACGTTCTTCAGTATTAGTGCCATTTTAATGGGATACATACAATATTTACAGCTCGCTAATCACTTATATATACAATACAACAGATGACAGCCGGAAGTTCTTCAGTATTAGTGCCATTTTAATGGGACGCATACAATATTTACATCTCGGCAATCACTTATATATACACAATACTACAGTTGGCAGACGGGAAGTTCTGAATTATTATTGCGATTTTAAAGGGACGCATACAATATTGACATCTCGGCAATCACTTATATATACAATACTACAGATGGCAGATGTTACTTTATCGTTTACAAACAATATTGCAGCAACATCGATCGATCACATTCGATGCACATTATACACAACTATGCACTTTCATTCATGTTAGCCTGGACGTGTGCTTTTTACTATAAGATCGCGTTTAAGAAATATTGATTACGCATATGATCAAACATTACAAACATGCACTGTATGTGTGATATTTGACACTTTCACATTGAGATTCATTGGGGGAAAACAACATTTCAGCAAACACCTAAAAAACGCCCACTTTGAAAGCATTCGCCACGCTCACATACAAACAAGTGAGTACAATTAGCAATCATTACAAACTCACTACCATTGGACTAATTGTACTATAAATCCCCCAAACAACATGGCCAAAGCATCCCTTGTGATCCACATCAGATCAATTCGCATACCTTGTTACGCCTTGCTCTGCTGTTTTGAAATATGGATGATGATGACATGGTAGACGCTGCTGGTGCTGCTATTGGCGAACTAGCTGTTGATAGAATCAGGCAGCCTCGGCGGCTCCGAGTGAGACGAAGGGCTCGTCTGGTTTGAGGTCCTCGTGTCTACAGGGTGAGACCCACCTTGGAAAACATGAGCGACTTTGAGGTTTATGATAAGTATCGGCTCAATCGCGAACAGCTCATTGGCCTTTACGATCTTCTTAAACCTCATTTGGAGCCACGTATAAGAATAAGGACTGCTGTTCCCGGCATGAGTAAGATGCTAAGTTGTCTATACGTCCTGGCCTCCGGGAGTTTTCAATCCGGAGAACTGTACATGCATGGCCTGTCTCAAGGTACATTCTCTGTGGTGTTTGATAACTTTCTGGACGCCATGGTACGTATCAGTAAGCAATACATAGGATTCCCACAGAATGATGGTGATTGGAGGCGCCTGAAGCGGGAATTCTTTGATATTGCTGAATTGCCCAATGTCTTGGGAGCCATAGATTGTACCCACATTGCGCTGCGTGCTCCAATTGATGACTTGCCCTTCAGAAATCGCAAACATTTTCATAGCCTCAACGTGCAGTATGTTTGTGATGCACAGATGAGGATTATGCATGTGTGTGCAAATTTTGGAGGGGCTTGTCATGATGCCCGCATCCTCTATCTGTCCACCCTGTGGCGGCAGTTTGAGGAAAGACAAATGCCCCCTGGGTATCTCGTTGGTGAGTATTTGTGCACAACATGGTTAATTAGTTAGACAATTGCCACTGTAGTTTTAAAATGTTAGCGTAATGTTCAGTTATAGGATGCAATTTAACCATTTATTTATATTTCCGCAAATGTCTAGTTTTAGTTCAATGCAGATATGTAGCATGTCTTACCTTAAATGCTCAGATAGAGAATGCAATGTAACCATTTAGTTGGTATTTTACACAAGGTCTGGTTTAGGAGAAATACGCATATGTAGCATGTCTTAGCTGAAATGGGAAGATAGCAGCAAATGCAATTTAACCATGTCATTGTCTCTTTCCGCTAATGTCTACTTTTAGTTCAATGCAGATATGTAGCATGTCTTACCTTAAATGCTCAGATAGAGAATGCAATTTAACCATTTAGTTGGTATTTTACACAAGGTCTGGTTTAGGAGAAATACGCATATGTAGCATGTCTTAGCTGAAATGGGAAGATAGCAGCAAATGCAATTTAACCATGTCATTGTCTCTTTCCGCTAATGTCTAGTTTTAGTTCAATGCAGATATGTGGCATGTCTTACCTTAAATGCTCAGATAGAGAATGCACTTTAACCATTTAGTTGGTATTTTACACAAGGTCTGGTTTAGGAGAAATACGCATATGTAGCATGTCTTAGCTGAAATGGGAAGATAGCAGCAAATGCAATTTAACCATGTCATTGTCTCTTTCCGCTAATGTCTAGTTTTAGTTCAATGCAGATATGTAGCATGTCTTACCTTAAATGCTCAGATAGAGAATGCAATGTAACCATTTAGTTGTTATTTTACACAAGGTCTGGTTTATGAGAAATACGCATATGTAGCATGTCTTAGCTGAAATGGGAAGATAGCAGCAAATGCAATTTAACCATGTCATTGTCTCTTTCCGCTAATGTCTAGTTTTAGTTCAATGCAGATATGTAGCATGTCTTACCTTAAATGCTCAGATAGAGAATGCAATGTAACCATTTAGTTGGTATTTTACACAAGGTCTGGTTTATGCTAAATACGCATATGTAGCATGTCTTAGCTGAAATGGGAAGATAGAGAATAATATTGAACTAGATTATTCTTTTAAAAAATAAACATTTGTTAGTGGATTATCGTGTACACAAACTTGTTTTGGAATCAAAATACAATTTTGAGGATTCAGTTTGAATTATGTTCTGTTCATAATTTATAGGTGATTCTGGTTACATGAGCCGGCCTTGGCTTATTACTCCCTTACGTAGCCCTAATGATGTGGCTGAGGAGCGCTACAATAGGGCTCATAAGAGAACCAGGGCTGTGGTTGAACGAATGTTCGGGCTCCTGAAGATGAGGTTCAGGTGCCTTGACAGGTCGGGAGGAGCCCTCCAATACAACCCAAAGAAGGTGGCTAAGATCGTTATAGCCTGTAGTGTCCTGCATAATATTGCACAGCGGGCTGGGATGCTGCAGGCCGTCCAGGCGCACCGAAACCTACTCAGAGATGAGGAGGACAATCCAGTTCTAGAGGGGCCATTCCGGGACGAGGGGCTCAATGTCAGAGCAGACATCATCAACCGCCACTTTAGACGGTAAATAATAGAAGTTAGATTGGAGTATTGTCAATAGATGTGAACTCTAGGGAAATGACAAGTAGAGAATTGTGCAAACATGTTAGGATTGTTCATCAAATGCTAAAAATGTGTTTCATTTATTAATATAGGTGATGCTCTGGTCATTGGGTCCTGTAGCGAGTCTTTGCCACCTGGTTTTTAAAGAGAACATCAGCTGGTAAGTATAAATGTATGGACTGTTGCTGGCATGAATTTTACACAAATACATCATATGGCATACATTTTCAAAACTAGTATTTAGTTTACACATTACTTAAAATGTAAATACTCAGAAAGGGATCCTCTAGCATAACTATCCTCTAGCATGACTATGGTTCAAAGTCACACATTAGAGGTTCATTCTGCTCAATATGACTCATCTTCACACTTGATTGATAGAACATAACACAAGATGCTACACACGCTTATTAAGCTAGTGACAGAAATTGATTCAGAAATGGGGGGTGGGAGAGGGGTACAGAACTGATTCACACACTTGTAGTAATAATTTTTTTAAAAAAATTTATGCCATTAGGGAGATGAATTCATGTAAAGACTGAAAGTGAAGAATTCGAAGAATGATAGTGAAGAATTCCCAGACTGACAGTGGAAAAAGACAAGATTGAAATTGAATAATACCAATGGGATCATGTCTGGCATTATCTTTCAAATCTGCTGACCTTGAAAACCATACAAAGACATGTTCAAATGGTAAGTGCCAACTATTTGATAGAATAAGTCTGTGGAGGCATCCTATTGGAGACACTTAGATTATTTTTTTATTTTTAGATGGTATTTCACAGTCCTCTATTTTTGAAATGATGAATAAGACACCTATTGAAGATCAACTGTTTTCTCCAGAATTGACTTTCAAAGACCATGCATTATCCAGGTTGGTTTACCAATGCATGATAGTTAAGAATCACAGGAAGAATGTAGAATATTTGTAGCTTACATACATTAGTCATACTTTGTTCATAATTAGATATTTAGGTATCACAATCAGACACTTAGATTATTTTTTAATTTTTAGATGGTATTTCAGTCCTCTATTTTTGAAATGATGAATAAGACACCTATTGAAGATCAACTGTTTTCTCCAGAATTGACTTTCAAAGACCATGCATTATCCAGGTTGGTTTACCAATGCATGATAGTTAAGAATCACAGGAAGAATGTAGAATATTTGTAGCTTACATACATTAGTCATACTTTGTTCATAATTAGATATTTAGGTATCACAATCAGACACTTAGATTATTTTTTAATTTTTAGATGGTATTTCAGTCCTCTATTTTTGAAATGATGAATAAGACACCTATTGAAGATCAACTGTTTTCTCCAGAATTGACTTTCAAAGACCATGCATTATCCAGGTTGGTTTACCAATGCATGATAGTTAAGAATCACAGGAAGAATGTAGAATATTTGTAGCTTACATACATTAGTCATACTTTGTTCATAATTAGATATTTAGGTATCACAATCAGACACTTAGATTATTTTTTAATTTTTAGATGGTATTTCAGTCCTCTATTTTTGAAATGATGAATAAGACACCTATTGAAGATCAACTGTTTCTCCAGAATTGACTTTCAAAGACCATGCATTATCCAGGTTGGTTTACCAATGCATGATAGTTAAGAATCACAGGAAGAATGTAGAATATTTGTAGTTTACATACATTAGCCATACTTTGTTCATAATTAGATATTTAGGTATCACAATCAGACAAAGGAATACATATTATAGTTGATATAGAGGTATTTGAATGGACATGAAATATTACATTTATGTTCAGCATACATATATATTTATTATTTAAATGTGATATACATTATTATGTATAATTAGAAATGCTGATATTTAAATGTAATTTTTATTACACAATATAATGGTGTATGTTTTTTTTTGGTTTTTAATCCAAAAATTTAATTAATAAATATCTTGATAAAATGTTGCACAAAGTTAGAGCATAGACACAAGATGATTGTAAATGTATTTTAGAGATATTTTACAACGTGTGTATTAACTTTGTAAAATATTTTTTTTTATTTTCAGATTTTCATCTGATGACTTCCAGGAATATTTTTTTTTTTTTTTTGTTAAAAGAACTTTTTTTTTTTAAATGGTAATAATCAACATTTTATTATTAAATACCCTCTTTTGAACAGATTATAATAAATATCCATATAATCTGTCAATAAAAAACATTTTGACTCCCATGACTGGTAGTTGTCTATTTGACAAGCACATGCATAAGATCAAATTAGGCATCATGTATAGCATTAATTTTAGAAAATCCACTGATTCAGAGAATATTAAAGTCAACTATCTTTTTTAAATTAATTGGGGAGTGAAATCCATCGATGCTTTTAGTGTGTAATTTTTAGATGTTAATTTGTTAAAATATTTTCGGATATGTAGTCAGAATTTGACATAAATTTATTTTTTTCACTTTTAAGAAGGGGAAGTGGTTCACTTACATTAAAGTGACAGTGTTGTTGAATGTAAAATTTATTTTATAAGATCTTGTATCTTCCTTAGGTATCTAAAAACATTATTTTAATAAATTTATATTTTTAAAATTTAAAAATGGTAGGTCAGTTAACTTCATATTTTACACAAGCTAGTTATTGGATGCCATGTTAATAGATTTTATGTTCTAGTGGAGTCATTTAAAGGGTCATTTAACTATAGTTATTAATATTATGTAGTTTTTTAAATCTTACCTCTTGGGTTAGACATCACATATCTATATATAATTTTCATTCCCCTTTAGTTTCTTTCGACAATGTTAAATCAACATTCCGAATGTTTTGGTCCTTAAAGGGACATTCAAAAAATATATTGTGTATTGAATTTTAAACAATCATAAAAGAATTTTAACATATTTATAAAGTACTATTGAATTACATTCAGTCTTTAAATATACTTAGAAAAAGATACATCAATGCACATATCTTAGACGATTACATAAGGCATCTATGTGCAACCAATAATCAGCATCAAAATAGCCTATGTAGATATGTATTTAATCCAAGAATATATATAATTAAAATCTAATGATCGAATAACAAAACATATTAAGTTGTTCAAATATTATAATCTTATCCAAAATGCATAAATAACATATAGCTTAATGTCCCTCTAAGCTGAAGACTGCGAAATACATCCATTACAATATATATTTCAGTCAGTGTGTAAAACAATCCAGAAGTTAATCTAAATATGCTTTACTCATATGTTATACTAAATTTGCCAAAGGAAGGTGCCTAGGTTTATGATATTTCAAGCATTATTGTGAAATATCTCCTTAAAGGGACATGAACTCAAAATATACTTAAAGGGAGACAGTAAAAAAATGAATTATTTATACATTCTGAACGAGTATTCAATTTTAATCAACTTTATAAATTGACTCATATTATCAATGTTCCTCGTGATGTTGCTATCATTACTTTAAAAATAAGGAATTAAATTGATCATTTATTTGCTTCAGTACTCTGGACAGAACTTTTTTTTTTGGGTGGATTAATTTATCCAACAATCATCAAGGACAACCCAGGTTTTTCACCAAAAATTGTCTGTAATATAAAATATCATTTTTGATTTGCAAAGAAAGATAACAAGATAATTCTTAACATTTGAGAATCGGATTAAATTATAAAGTTGCTTAACATTTCATGCTCAATCTGAATCACCAACGCTAAATTTTTTTGGACAGTGTCCCTTTAAGAGATTTAAAGAGTGTATTTACTTCTCTTCTTATCTTGACATACTTTGCTTGAAAAGCATATCGAGATAGGCTCAGTAGATGAAGATTGGTGGATGCACAGAGATGCCTTATGTGATTGGCTCAACCATGTGCATTTAAATTTCTTCTGTTGAGGATATCTAAATACAAAGATAAATTGAGTTACATTTTAAAGTCTAAACAATTTTTTATCTCTACAGATCATTTGATACAATTGTTTGGTTGTAATGTCTATTTAAAAATAAAGACGCCATTGCACAATAACATATGAGCAGTTCAGACAAATACAAGCTCGAGGTTTATTTACTAATAACAAACAAACCTGTAGTTTAACATCTATAAACAGATTATCCAAGTTACTGACATTATAACCTGAATTTGAACATTCAGAAATGTTGCGTGGGAAACGGATCTTGAAACACCAGATTTGCATCTTTAAACATTAGAGTCTAATGTCACGCAATAGCACACAATCAATGTGCATTATAAATACATTTAATAGAGCAATGTCAATACTTCACAATAAGTCACGAAATTGATTTTATGAACAATAAAGACAAACAATATTTAATGTGTATTAATCCAACGTATTTGTATTAAAGAAACAGACCGTTATTAAATCGAGAAATGTCTACAACATTTAATAATGTGACAGTATTAGATTTTAAAGAGAATTTAAACATTAATATTTAACGGATCACGGATATAAAATCTGCGTCACACATATCCGCATGACAGGCCCATGAGTTACAAATAAGTCTACATGAAAAATGAAGTAACAGCACCACCAGGAGGTATGTGTATGGAAGTTGCTAAGATATGAAACATTAAGGAACGGCCAATCAGAGTTCATCACACAAACACAACTTGAGTCAGGATGGTCTCACAGACATTCTAACAATATTTCAAACTTTTATCCAATCAGATGTACAGATAACTTGTCCCATGGTGCATCTCATGTTTACTTCACCATATAAAAGTCCATTACACGTTGCCATCTTTGTCAGTTCTCTAATGCCTGCAGGCAGTATATATTATTTTTACAAATATATTCTACAACCCAGCAGGCATGTCACCTCCCAGGTTTACCAAGCAGGAGAGCGCTGCACTGGTCCACGCCGTCCAGGACTTTTATCACCAGCTGTTTGGGAACAAGAGGAGGTCGACAGATGCGCCTGTTAAGAAGGCCCTCTGGGAGTCTATCACCAATGCGGTTCAATTGGTGTGTGGCGTCCAGAGGAGCCAGGATCAGATCATGTGGAGATTCGGAGATATGAGGTTGCGATTGACAAAAAAAGTCAAACTCATAAGGGAGTGGGTACAAGCCCGTAAAAGAGGGGGCCAAAGAAAGGCCCCGCGGAAACTCTACCTACTCCCTTATGAGGTGACTTTATGCGAGCTCCTCACTCTCTGGGTCCCCAAAAGATTTAGATCCTCGCCATCCTCGGCCTCCTCTTCTTCCCTCCCAGCTGCTGGATCTGAAAGTCCTGACCCGGGGGCCAGGGCAGCTGCTTCTCCGTCCGGTGGCCTGGGAGGAGCTGAAAGAGAATCTGAACCAGGTAACTATCCAACTTCATATAATATATTAATATTTGATTAGATTTTTAAGAAATGTGTATATAGTCAGATATTAAACCTATATAGATCTCACAACATACGCTACATATGATGTTTAGATATCTGATTTTAGATTAGTGACACATGAAATAGGAATGATGTTTCTTGCGCTCTACAGAATATGCGTCACAGAGCGAAAATTGAATTGCGCATACACGTTAACATGGGTTTGCTGTAAGTGGCATTGCTTTACACATGTTGGTCAAATGACGGATGCGTAATTCCGCTTGGAATCATTGCGCAATGATCCCGAAAATTAGAATTGCGCATACACGTTAACATGGGTTTGCTGTAAGTGGCATTGCTTTACACATGTTGGTCAAATGACGGATGCGTAATTCCGCTTGGAATCATTGCGCAATGATCCCAAAAATTAGAATTGCGCATACACGTTAACATGGGTTTGCTGTAAGTGGCATTGCTTTACACATGTTGGTCAAATGACGGATGCGTAATTCCGCTTGGAATCATTGCGGAATGATCCCGAAAATTAGAATTGCGCATACACGTTAACATGGGTTTGCTGTAAGTGGCATTGCTTTACACATGTTGGTCAAATGACGGATGCGTAATTCCGCTTGGAATCATTGCGCAATGATCCCGAAAATTAGAATTGCGCATACACGTTAACATGGGTTTGCTGTAAGTGGCATTGCTTTACACATGTTGGTCAAATGACGGATGCGTAATTCCGCTTGGAATCATTGCGCAATGATCCCGAAAATTAGAATTGCGCATACACGTTAACATGGGTTTGCTGTAAGTGGCATTGCTTTACACATGTTGGTCAAATGACGGATGCGTAATTCCGCTTGGAATCATTGCGCAATGATCCCGAAAATTAGAATTGCACATACACGTTAACATGGGTTTGCTGTAAGTGGCATTGCTTTACACATGTTGGTCAAATGACGGATGCGTAATTCCGCTTGGAATCATTGCGCAATGATCCCGAAAATTAGAATTGTGCATACACGTTAACATGGGTTTGCTGTAAGTGGCATCGCTTTACACATGTTGGTCAAAATGAAATGTGAATTATTATATATGTGAAGAATACAGTATTCTTATTTTCAATATTATACATAATAAAAAAAAAGACTAGCAGAATCAAAATAAATAATAACATATGTCCATCAATTGATGAGAATGAAATAACACAAAAAATTAATTAAAGCTACAGTAAACAACACAACTGATTGAAAATAAGAGTACAGGATATATTTATCATGAATTTAATTGAGGAAACAATTAACTCATGGGACTACCAAAAGATTAATAGTTTTTAATTGATTTGGTCATAATGTAAAGATTTTTTTTTTTTTTTTTTTTTTATATATATTTTTATTGAGGTTGTGCGAAATAATACAGCTTATATAAAAGAACATAGCATAAGACAAACTAAAAATAATTCACAGTATAGATGATACAATGCAATAGACTGGAACCTCTTTTTCTTTTTAACATAGTCTAAACAAAATGCGTTTCCTCATTTGCCATTGAAGGCAACTCTTGTGCCTCTAAAAACATGCATCAAACTCTGAGAGAGGAAATTTAGTGATTTGAACGGTCACCTGTAGACCTATAAGCTAAAATTAGATTGGTAATTAACATATGGAGTAATGACCACAATGAAAGTACTATCTTTAGATGAAAGTAACGTAATGAAACAATCAGAGACTCTACTGGAAAGTAGTGTTGATCAGTCCTGCTGAGTGAAATGTAGTGATTAGAGTCAGTACTGTGGTAAATTGAAAAAACAAATGCTAGGGAGGTATTTAGGGTTGCGGCATAGACGAGAGAAGCCGCATATGTAGCCCTCCTCATCTAGGAGGTCCATTATGTGGGGGGGGGAGGTGGTAGGGTAAATTCCCAAAGTGGGTGAGGAAATGGAAAAGTGTTTTAATTATTTATCTATCCTTTCCTTTTTGTATAAAGACTGGGGTGTTATAGATATTAAATATTAGGTTGAACTCTATGAATAAATGACCTCTGTAAGTTACTATAATAGGCACCAGTGTTAATGTTTATGAGAATGGGAACTCAGTATATGCCAGCCAGGCAGACATGGAGAATATTAATATCTTGCCATGGCAACCCAACAGCCATACATCATATGGGGCCACTAGCTTATCTAGTACAGTAGGACAATGTATGCCATGTTCTCAGACTAGTAGCAATACAAAGCTAGATATACGAGGATGAGGGGTGAAGCGCTGCTCCGCTACATACTATGACTACTACATCTAGTATAGGTATACTAAGATACAAAGTTCCTACGCCAACAAAGGGAAAAATATTGTGCATTCACGTAAGAACATGGAAAGCTATTGCCTGGAAACTTAAACTAACATGCAGGTCAATAATAAAACAAATAATGCTATGGTAAAGGTAATTGTTAAACATTTCAAATATACCATCGTTGTCATAAAGAAAAAAGGGAAGTTACATCTTTATGCCTACTTTGTCTTAGGACCTATCCCCTGGGCATGGGCCCTATACCCAGAAGGATCTAGTCATAACTGGGCGGTAAATCACAGGGAGTTCACATTCCATATTTTTTAGCTTTTAGCCTTATACAGATTGTACAATTTGTTCTATATCAAAGATATGCTTAATAATTAGGTTGCTAAAATACAAAAGAAGAGCAAGCATGTATCTTTAACTATTATGAGTGTTAGATAAGTGGAATGCAAATCATAGCATACACAAGCTAACTGAAAGCCCTTAAATTCACAACATGCAAGATATAGCCTTAATCAGCAGAGAGCATAATATGACAATTCTTATTTAGAAGTTGCTGTAAGAAATATAGAAAACTCAATGTGAACATTTGTGACCTGCAGCAAAAGTGCAAAAGCTGACAGTGGATCGACAGTGTCTGCAGCCTTTCATTACCCATCATGGCACATAAGCAGATGCATATTAATAAACTGTAAAGTATAACTATGATAGGAACTCATATGTAACATAACATATAAACTTAGTGCGAATTTTAAAAAGACAGTGTGTAGTAGTACATTTAAAAGCAGATGGAGCTAGATATTAATTCAGGAGCTATTATTAAAAACACTGAAGATAATATGATATGATGTTTATAAGGGTCTGCAGGCAAGGCAGGGGGAAAACAGTAACGATATCAACTCTAGAGTTTTGACAGTCATTCAGTTCCAGTAGTTGTGAACATGCTGTCTATATAGAATTTAGTTATGTCCCAAAGCAGTCTTAGCCTGACAAGGTATGTATCGTCTTAGAGAGATTTTTAGAGAGGTCTCAGTGTGTACAGACCATGATTGGTGTGTTCAAGTTAACCGATGCCCCTTCGTTGGCTATATGGAGCACACTGACCCTGATGCGTAGTTACATGGGTCAGATAAAGCGGTATGTACTGAGGGGAGATTTGCGCCCCCACCGGCTTCCATCTCAAATCAGCAGAGCATACATTAGGGCACTCAGCTGGAATAACAGCGCTTTCAGAGTGGTCCTTTCTCGTTGTTACCCACTTGGAACTCAGCAAAGCCCGCTCCAGGACATGAATCTGCTGATCGGCAAGCTGTGTCTCAGGAAAGTCAGACCGCGAGTGGAAGCCTCCAGCCTCTTGTGTGGAAGGCGGGATCTCGCTCGGTGGTGCGCTGCTGTGCTGCAGTAAATCAAAGGGATGCGTGTCCTCTAGTTTACCGGTTAGCTGGGTCGTAGTCTCTGAGTTAGGTGGTCTCATAAACAATTGCACAGTTTCTGCAAAACGGAGCTGATACTGTTTCAGAAGGGCTCCAATATCCTGTAAGATGCAGCAAGCAAATGCCATGATGAATTTAGAAAGGGTTTTGTGTATTCCCCTCCTTGCGCAGTTTAAAGATGGCTGCTTCGAAAAGGCCTCCTCTGGTTCCCCTGACAAAGTAGACAGAACAGCTTAACTTCACGTTATCCCTCAGCCTCCAAAAGTCTTGACGATGTTCAGTAAACAATTAGACACCTTTTTAGTATTAAGTGTGCTGAGTACAAAGGTCCAATATGCATTTTTTAAATAGTATACAGCCAGAGCTGTGTTAACATGCGACCTTTCTGTCTCAGAGCTGGCTCCGCCCCATAATGTAAAGATTTTAAACATGGCATGATTTGTATTAATGATATCCAATCCTCATTTAATATATTACAGATCGTGATGTTGGTGCTGGAACCTCAAGCCAGGGCTTGTCACAGTATGGTATGTCTCATTTTAATTGACATTTGTCTTACAAACATGGACAGAACATTACATACAAAATCCACATTGTTCAATATTTATATGTATCCGCAAAATGGATTTGTAAAATATTTACAAATAAGAATAAAAAAAACCAAACATAGGATTACATTGTAATACTAATCTGAATTTTTATCGAATTTAAGATATCCCATCTATTCTTGATATCTTCATTTTAATGTAAGATTCTTTGAATGTCCAATTTATATTCTTCCCCTGTGTATTGCTTAATCTTATTTGGATACATTTTGACAAAATTCACACACTTTTGCATATGTTTTGATTTTAAAAATATAGATTCAATTTTTGAAATTGATCACATCATTTAAGGGACATGCCAACTAAATTTTACATTGAATGATTTGGAAACGTGATTTTATTGTTTTGTTTAAACATTTTATGAGCTACATTGGTTCAGTCTATTGTTTTAGTTCTTCTAAAAACATATTGATTTTGGTTTAGGTTAAACAATGCATTACTGGTATTATCCGGCTGTTTTTTTATGCATAAATTGGCATTTTGTCAAAAGTTAAAATCATGTGTTCAGATAACAGTAGTACATAGTTTCAAAAAGTATACAATTACACATTTTGAGCTTCATGTCCCTTTAAGAGAGGAAAATTAAATAATTTTTAGGATATCCTTAACTAACATATTAGATTGTAATTGCATGCTCCATCCCATTCATTACATCAACATATGGAGTAGAGAATTCATTAACAGCAACATTGTCAAATCAATATATTTTTATATTAAAGGGACACTGAGCTAAAATTATTACTGTTGTCATTCAGATAGAGCATGCAATATTAATCAACATTTAAATATAATACTATAATCATATTTTAAATATTCTATTGCTAAATGTATTTTAAAATCAAGAATGTACGTTTATCTGCAGCTCCATTTTGGTTGACCAACCTGGGTTTTTATTGATGATTGGTGGATACCTTCAACAAACAATATTTATTGAATCCAATATTGCTTATCTGCCTTTAAGATTAAAATGTAGCAAAATTAAAATTATAATAGGAGTCAACGTTAAATCATTTGTAACAGTTTGAAAAGTGAAATCACTGATTGAAATAAATCATGTCAGTGTCCCTTTGATAAACAATAGATTCATTAATCCTTACATTCTTTGGATTAAACAATATTGATATATAATTCACATATTCACTGTTTGAGTTACTTTCTAGATATAAGCATACTCTAACAGCACCATGATTACATATTTGTACTAATCAATTTGGTTTGGTATTGTGATCAATATGTGTTGTGTCCTAAACAAGATTTCTGTACATTGCACAAATGGCTCGATGTGCCACATGTCTTTGTTTATATTTGTCAACAGCTGTTATTTAAAATGTGGTTTGTGTGTATTCTTTTAAGAACATTGATCAATGGGTATATTTAGATATGCAATAGCATCGTATGAGATGAGTTTGATGTCTAATATAGTCAGAAATTAAACATATGTTAAATACATAATTTTTTACAGAATCCCCTTGATTCAGTCAAGCATTTTTTATTCTAATGACTGCTCTATTCTTCACATTTTCAAGTTGATTATTGTTATAAATCGATACCGATGTGATTTAGTGCTATCCCAAATGTGTTCACTAATATATATCTATATCATTCATAGAGAGAGTTGTTGTGGGGAGCCCAGAGGGATCCAGCACCGACACAGAGCTGCCTTTGCAGTCTTCTGGTAAGTCCAATGACTCATTTATATGTCATTGAAGGTGTATTGGTAATCAGTTTTATGAGCATGATTCTGATGAAGCATAGCATTTGAAACAAACATATAATTTACTCCTCTGATTATATATTAATTTTATTTTAATATTGAAAGATTAAGAATTAAAATTTTCTTAGTCTACATCTTTGTTATTCAGAAGATGTATAGCATATGTTTGTTTCCATGTTCAATTTTGACAACAATCATCAAGTGATACACACATGAGAAATCTTAAATGTTCAATGTACTATGCTTTTATGATTTTAAAATTAATACAAACAATAAATCGAAAATCTGAATCATTGAGAATAACAAATCTAATGTCATTTGTATGCTCCATCAAAATGATGTAAATCATAACTTTGGGTGTGTATATCTTTAATGCAACATTGATGTGTGTCTTTGAGCAACAGTAACATATGTTATAATATCTGATCTTAACGTGTACACAACATGTTATGTTTTACAGAGATTGATTTAACATGTGGGACGGAGGAGGAAGAGGCTCCCTTGAAGTCTGATGGTATGTGAAATATATCTAACATGTATCCAACATGTTTCTTTATTGGAAATCATTTTATTGAAGACATTCAAAGTCTACAGCTTTTGCACTTTAAAAAGGAATATTATTTGTCTGTTCAAATACACTACTGCCCCCTTTATATATCAGGCCTTTATATATCAGGCAGCATGAAGATATGCTTGGATTTGTTAAAATATTTGGATTTCTAATTCATGCCATCATGATGTCACATGCATATTCCAGGCCAAACCACAATAATAATTTTATAATTGTACAGACAGTCATTGCTATTCATCTGAGTGCCTATATGCATACCATATCCTCATGTCATCATTGTTTAGAAATTCAAACACACTTCTAAGTATATTGCAAACATAATCAAGTTGAAATGCGTTGATTTGATTTCATGATGTATGAGATGTTAATATATTTTTATTATTTATTTCAGATGGATCCTCCTCTTCTGGTCATCAGTTTTCTGCCCCTGCCCAATCCCCTGCCCAGGCCCAGGCCCCTGCCCAGCCCCTGCCCCTCCACAGACCCTCCCGGCCCTTCCCATTTTTCCTATCCTGTCCCTCCCAAAAAACGCCCCTTCCTCCCCCTTCGCCGCTCTCCCCGTCTTTTGGCCCGTACAGCTACCCCAGCTGCCCAGCCCCCAACACACCACTCCCCAGCTGTACGGGCTACCCCAGAGCAGCAGCCCATCCCTCCCCAACCCAATCCCATCCCTCCCCAACCCAATCCCATCCCTCCCCCCTGTCTCAACCTTCATTGTCCTGGGTGTCGGATTGTCCTTCCCAGGCACAGCTGTAAGTATCATTCAAAATCAACATTATAAGATACTTAAAGGTACACTGAAGGCAAATTGTTTCTATTGTGATTCAAATAGAGCATGCAATGTTAATCAAATTTATAATTTACTACTCTTATCAATTATTCTTCATTCACTTGCTATATTTATTGAAACAAAGAAATGCCTCTAATTATTTTTTATTAAAACAAAATCTGGACATCATTTCTTTATTGTTGGATGAATGTATCCATCAATCAGCAGGGACAACCAAAGTTGATAACCAAAAATGGCCTGCCCTATAAACGTACATTCTTGCATTTAAAATATAGCTAGAGAATTCTAACATTTAAAGAATAGGAGTAAATTAATAATTCTTTTTAATGTCATGCTCTATCTGAATCAGTAACTAAAATATTTTGGTTTAGTGTCCCTTTAATTTGATATCACTACATATACCAATCACCACTACTTGGATCCAACAATTTATGTACAAATGTTCATACATTATCTCTTGTATAACCCAGTGGGAATGTAATTTCTTCTGGTTGCTATGTTTACACAGCTTGTCCTCAACGCCAAAATGTTTAAGGATAGGTGTGCCTACCACAGTATAACTAAAATATTTAAATTGCTAATGTAAGTACAATGTAAATCCTTTTACAAGATATTAGACACTCAAGCTGTAAAAGTGGATCATCAAAAACCAATTAAAGGGGACAACATGTTGGAGTAAAATGTCCCTTTAATGGTTTAGGTCTGTCTGAATAACATATTTCATGTGTAAATAATCAATGTCAACAAATTAATTTAAAGAATTATTTGTCTTTATGATGACAATGTATCTTTGCTTATTTTTTGTTCTGTTGTGTAATTATCATTAATATTTTATTTTTTCTTTATTTTAGGCTGTGACTCAACATGGCTCACGCTAGAAGGTCTAGCCCGCGTAGAGCAGGCCGTGTTGAGGAACGCAGCTGTCCTGAGAGGGATGAGCGACACCATGCAGGCCCAGCTACAGGTTCAGCATTTGACTCTACGTCAGATGAGGCGGTGGAATTCAATGCTTGAATCTGTAGCTAGACAGGCACAGGACGATGAAGGGGATGACCAGTAAGTGGAGGATCTGGAGATGCTCCAAGAGTGCAGATAAGAATCCTCCGTCCACATGTTGATGTTGGTTTTTATGGTTGCCATTTGGCCTTTTTTTTTTATTGTTGTGCCTGTTGCACTCTTTTACCTTGTCATATGGCTCCAATGGGGCTATGCTGGCCCTTGGCTACTCTCTTCATGGACTGTGATGCACTCTGTTACCTTGTCATATGGCTCCAATGGGGCTATGCTGGCCCTTGGCAACTCTCTTCATGGACTGTGATGCACTCTGTTACCTTGTCATATATCTACAATGGGGCTATGGTGGCCCTTGGCAACTCTCTTCATGGACTGTGATGCACTCTGTTACCTTGTCATATATCTACAATGGGGCTATGGTGGCCCTTGGCAACTCTCTTCATGGACTGTGATGCACTCTGTTACCTTGTCATATGGCTCCAATGGGGCTATGCTGGCCCTTGGCTACTCTCTTCATGGACTGTGATGCACTCTGTTACCTTGTCATATGGCTCCAATGGGGCTATGCTGGCCCTTGGCTAATCTCTTCATGGACTGTGATGCACTCTGTTACCTTGTCATATGGCTCCAATGGGGCTATGCTGGCCCTTGGCTACTCTCTTCATGGACTGTGATGCACTCTGTTACCTTGTCATATGGCTCCAATGGGGCTATGCTGGCCCTTGGCTACTCTCTTCATGGACTGTGATGCACTCTGTTACCTTGTCATATGGCTCCAATGGGGCTATGCTGGCCCTTGGCTACTCTCTTCATGGACTGTGATGCACTCTGTTACCTTGTCATATGGCTCTAATGGGGCTATGCTGGCCCTTGGCAACTCTCTTCATGGACTGTGATGCACTCTGTTACCTTTTCATATGGCTCCAATGGGGCTATGCTGGCCCTTGGCTACTCTCTTCATGGACTGTGATGCACTCTGTTACCTTGTCATATGGCTCCAATGGGGCTATGCTGGCCCTTGGCTACTCTCTTCATGGACTGTGATGCACTCTGTTACCTTGTCATATGGCTCCAATGGGGCTATGCTGGCCCTTGGCTACTCTCTTCATGGACTGTGATGCACTCTGTTACCTTGTCATATGGCTCCAATTTTCCTGATCTTTAAAAGATTATTTATAAACGTTGTTGATGTTTTCTGACATACTAATAAAAGACATGTCATTCCACGATTCTTTGTCCTCTTTATTCATGTCATTGATTGAAATCTCTAGTTTATCTGGTTGATCCTTAAAGGGACCTTAGCAAAAATAATGGTGTTTCCTGAATCATATATGTAATACAATTGTAAATGACTTTAAGATTAACATCTCCAATTTAAATTTATTATTTGTCTTTATATATTTTTCGTAAAGCTTTATCATTGCATGATTATGATTAGCATAGTAATTCTTTTATATATGTATATATAGATTGTTATTTGTGTATATATATGTATATTGCAAATTTCACATCCATGTGTGTATTTATAAAATCTGCGTGAATTGATGCACCTTTAACAAATGATCTGAGGATTGATACAATGATATAATCCCTGTAAAGTGTTCATTTTATTGAAATAGTACTGTCTCTGTGTATCCTCTTTTTAAAAATAAAAATCATGTCCCTTTAAGTGATGCTGAGCACAATTGTTAATAAATGGATTTCCATTTCTAAAGCGTTTTTGTCCTTTTTACATGAACAAGAACATATAATCTTATTAATAAACAATCTTATTGTAATGTTGACAGCACATGTATTTCATTTTCAATTCTATCTTATTGTAGTAGTGTAACCAAATCAATCTCTGTGTGTAATGCGCATATTTTAGATGAGGAATATGTTTTTCTAAATATTTTTAAAAAATACTTCTCCTCCCATATATGGCTATAGGTAGGCTGACCATATTTCAACTTGAATAAATGACACGTTTGATCAATACATGTGTCATTATTGTTATTCCAAAACAATCTAAACATATCTTAAAACATCAATGGCATATGTATTTCTCATGTGTATCTTTTAACCATAGCTATAGTTAAAGGGACAGTCAAGTCCGAAAAGATGATTCATGATTTAAATAGGGCATGCGAGTTTTAACAACTTCCTAATTAGCTTTTATTCAACATTTAGCTTTGTTCTCTTGTTATAGTTATTTGAAAGGTAAACAGAGGAGGTTCATATGCTAAGTTCTTCGACCTTGAAGACTGCCTCTAATGTTTTAAAAATATTGACTACTATAAGGCATTAGTTCACATGTTTCATATAGATAACATTGAGATCATGCACGTAAAGTGACCTAGGAGTGAGCATTGATTGGCTAAACTGCATGTCTGTCAAAAGAACCTAAATAATGGGGCAGTCATCAGAAGCTTAGATACAAGATAATAACAGAAGTAAAATGTATATTAATATATAACTGTGTTTGTTGTTCAAAAATGAGTAATGTGTAATAAAGGGATTAGCTATATTTTTTATAATTCAATTTCTGGGGTTGACTGTCCCTTTAACATATAATATCTAACACATCCCTATTTTACTAATGCATCTCCTAGCATTAATTTTCTTTTAAAGGGACAGGAAACTCAAAAATCCAAATATTTACATTTATTGTAACAATATATTTCTAATTGCAATGTCGTACATATTCGTGTAACCAATATTGATTTAATTTGTAATTAAAAAATGCTGCATGATAAATAGTTTAGTTATAAATCCTATGCTTCTAATTAAATATCTCCTTATTTTCGATAATGTATTATATTTTATAGATCACAGTATTTCGTTATTTATCGTGACATTCCTAGATAGCAATATAGACACATACTAGTTACTAAAATATAAATAAGTTTCTTATTGATATGCCAAGCTGTCAACTGTATTGGCTGCGGTTTTTCAGCGATCTCGGATGCGCCATGTTGCTTAAGACATCACCTGCCAGGCTGTCCAATGATTCCTTGTATTGACTGACGTTTTTACGCGATCAAGGATGCGCCTTTTATTGGATGGCGTTTTTACGCGATCAAGGATGCGCCTTTTATTGGATTGCGTTCTTACGTGATCAAGAACGCGCCTTTTATTGGATTGCGTTCTTACGTGATCAAGAATGCGCCTTTTATTGTATTGCGTTCTTACGTGATCAAGAATGCGCCTTTTATTGGATTGCATTCTTACGTGATCAAGGAAGCGCCATGTTAATTAAGACGTCACATGCAAAGGTGTAAAAAAACGTCTGATTGTATTACGTAGTCCCGCAATATTTGTTTGTGCATGTTACACACGTTTATGAATGAGAAGACAAGTTTAAAACCATGGCGAATATGGATTGTTTGCATCATGTTACATTGTTGACCCATAGCTGATAAAGACCACCACATTCTCTTTTGCTGGATGTCTGGTTGAATAAACGAACGAAAGCAAAATGTTTTCATGCATAAGATATTTTGAGGCAAGTGCAAATCTCTATAGTCCATCTTGTTTAATATGTTTGTCAACAATATGTTCCTTTTTATGAAAAATGACTGTTGAGTTTAATGTTAAAAATAGCTAATTCATAAATATGCGCTATTGTATTAGAATAAAGTAATCAATATGCATTTATCTTTATCATATGCTAAATATATGATGCCGACTTCTAAATGTAATTTTGTCGTATATTTTATTAAAGGTTCATTAGACACTCACATTAAAAAAAATATATTTTATTTGGTCTCTAGTTATATAGTCCATTGTTTACCAAATACATGTCTACTTTTGCTTCTGTTCAAATAAAATTGAAGTAATTTTCAGACTCATCGCCAAGCCTCAAAGTTTCATGTGAGTACCATCTCCAGCTTTCTCCTGTTTGTGTAAAGGGTCTTTTCATATGTTAATGATGGGGTATTGTCTTGTTTTACGGTTGTAATGGGGGTTCATCTATCTTTTCAATGGAGATAACCCGATTTTCTTTGAAAGTGTTTAAAGCTTTTTAATATTGATTTTGATATCAGTATATGTTAATCTTGTTGTTTCTAGTAGTGTCTATTACATGCAGTTCTGTTAAAAAGATAGTATACTGTCCCTTTAATGCAAATGTTGATTTTTGTATCATGTATGAGTTCCACATTGGTTAATCTCCAAATATATTATTGTTAGCATATTTTTTTTCACTCCTAAAAGGACTTTAAACCATATTCATTGTTAAAACAAATGTCTTTCTAAAAAAAATTAGACTTTATTTAACACGTCAATATAAATCTTTTTTCAATATTTCTTGTTTGAACAAGTACATGTAGATATACCAACAATCACCAAATATTATATCTTAGCATATGTAATTTTGTTAAAGGGACAGTTTAGAAAACAAATAATGTTTTGCATTATTAAAAAAGTCAATTTTGTAATATCAATGATATCAAAGGTTTCTCACCAATTAATAATTTTTCTGTGTTTATTTTAATTTGCTAGCTAAACCTATGAGGTTAGTGTGCTCATTTCTTAGAGCTTGAAGAGTGCATGTAATCAGAATGCAATTTGACCACTAGAGGGCATTTGGATAGCATTTGTATATATATAAAACCTTGAGCTCATACAGCATATTTACCATGTATTGATCATTGATTGTCTAAAATGTTGTTATGTCAGAACAACAAATAAGTGGTCATTTTTCATAGGCATAGATACAAGGGTAAGAACATAAGTCACACGTATTTCTCCATGTTTTGTTGTTTCAAACTTGATAATGCGTAATAAAGTGTTTTCTTTGTAATCAATAATGTTCTGACTGTCCCTTTAAGCTGTGTTATTGGCATTCAAACAGTAATATGCCATCATGGATAATTGTAATGGTAATTTTGTTTGCGATTCGGGAAACAGTTTGGACATCACATCACAGAAACCAATCAATATCATGAACAAGGATAGGTATGTGATGTGGTTTTCACACACTTTTAACCCACACTCTGCAAACAATTTGCCTCCATGGACCCGGTCCCATAGAAGTAGATTATATACAGAGTGTGGTCCACAAGTGTATGAAAACCACATCATCACATACCTATCCATTACACATTAAATAAAAAATAATTAAACATGAAAACAAATACTTACTTCCTCTTCCTTCCCCTCTTCCCACGGGGCTGAGGCTCTGGGAGGGTCAACTGCCGACTCCGACGAGTTCTCATTGGAGATGTTGTGGGAAGAGTGGAAGGAAGAGTACTGGGACGACCAAGGTGAGGAGGAGGAGATGGCCGAGGAGATGGCCCGGCAGGAGGAGATGGCCCGGCAGGAGGAGATGGCCCGCAGGAGAAGATGGCCCGGCAGGAGAAGATGGCCTGGCAGGAGAAGATGGCCCGGCAGGAGCAGATGGCCCGGCAGGAGCAGATGGACCGGCAGGAGCAGATGGACCGGCAGGAGGCCCAGCAGCAGGAGGTCCAGCAGATGGCGGCCCAGCAGCAGGAGGCCCAGCAGATGGCGGCCCAGGAGCAGGAGGCCCAGCAGATGGCGGCCCAGGAGGCCCAGCAGATGGCGGCCCAGGAGCAGAAGGCCCAGCAGATGGCGGCCCAGGAGCAGGAGGCCCAGCAGATGGCGGCCCAGGAGCAGGAGGCCCAGCAGATGGCGGCCCAGGGGCAGGAGGCCCAGCAGATGGCGGCCCAGGAGCAGGAGGCAGACCAGCAGGAGGCAGACCAGCATGCGCCTACCGGAAGAAATTAAACATCTCTTGTTGGAGTCGAAAGGTTCTGTTTTGGCCTTCTTCTATTCGAGTAAGGAGGTGTATGATTTGGGTTTGGCCTTCAATGATTTTGTTTTGGCCTTCAATAATTCTATTTCTGCCTTCTATATTTTGGATCCGGGAGTTACGCATCTGGTCAATGTAGTCTAGTAGAACCCGCACCTCCGCTATTTCCTCTTGTTGTGCACGGCGGGGTGCCCGTGCACGGCGGCCTGCTGGTGCACGGCGGCCTGCTGGTCCTTGAGGGGCCTCTGCTTCCGCGGCCTCTTCCTCTGCTTCCGGGGCCTCTTCGTCAAGGGGGGCCTCTTCCCTCCGAGGTGGAGATTCATCCCCACCACTCTCATCCCGGGGAAAAGGAGGAGCCGGTAGTTGCTGTGCTGCCTCCTCCCCAGACTCTGTATATTTGAAAAAGAAATAAATGTATATATTAGCATATTTCCAAATAAAGCTTTAAATTACTTAGCTTACGATACAATTACAAATGCAGCCTCATTAATCCACTTTGAAATCTAACAATCAATACGATTTCCGCATTTTCTAAACCGTGTTTGTGATATCTCTGGTCAATCTGAATGTTTTAGCGTTTGTTTTCAGTCTGTTTAAATGCACACCTAACCTATAGCCTAGATACTAATGTAACCGCAAAGTAATTGTGAATGCATGTAAACAACGTAATAGCATTAATCTGATCCTTAAAGGGACATGAAACCCAATGTTTTATCTTTCATGATTTAGAAGCATACAATTATAATCAACTTTCTAATTTACTTTTCTTATCTAATTTGCTTAATTCTCTGGATATTCTTTGCTGAAAAGCATATCTAGATATGCTTAGAAGCTGCTGATTGGTAGCTGCATATAGCTGCCTCCTGTGATTGGTTCACCGTGTGCATGGCTATTTCTTCATTAAAGTATATCTAAAGAATGAATCAAATTAGGTAATATAAGTAAATTGGAATGTTGTTTAAAATTGTATTCTCTACCTTAATCATGAAAGGAAAGGTTTGCGTATAGTGTCCCTTGAAATACATTCGTATGTTAATTTATTCTTAAATGAGCTTACCGTCAGATCAGAATGGCAGGTTCCCGTTATCAATTCCTCCGATACCGACTATATCCACCTCGGAGATGCTGGGACGCAACATTTCCTCCCATCGGCAGTAATCGATTTCCTGTGCAGGGCCGCCACCGGTTCCTGCGGCATGTTGGGCCTCCCGGCTTAACTTTTTCTTAAGATCCATCTTGCAGTCCCGGTAGCGATGTTTAATAGAGTCCATATCTCTGTTCCGGCCACCCACTGCATTGACTGCATTCCTTATCTCCTGCCAGAGCTTCCTCTTCTCAGTCGGGGTGGTCTTCTGATGCTGCAGCCTCCTATACCTGGCCATATAGGCTTCTACGAGGGCCTCCTTCTCCTCCATAGAAAACCTCGCCTCCCTAGTCGCCTTGGCCTTCCCCTGTGACGATGCCCTCTGTTTCCCGGACTGTGAAGCCCTACTCTGTCCGCCACTGGGCCCAGCCACTTGTTCATCTTGAACCAAGTGGCTGGGTCCACCCACCGCTTCCACCCCCGCTTCCTGCCCCCCTTCCTGCCCCCCTTCCTGCCCTGTTCCTCTCCCCCTCCCTCTCCTCCCCCCTCTACCTCTCCCCTGCCTGCCCTCCATCTCTTCCCTAAACTAAACCCCAAATAAGCAAACAAAAAGTGAGTGTGATCAAATGAAAGGGGGTCAAAATAAAGAACTAAAAAGACCAAAAAAAGTGCAGAAAGTGTGAAAGGGATATAAATAAAAGAGGGTAAGGAGTATTTAAATAAACAAAATGAAGAAGAAGACTAAAAGGAGGATATGTAAACTAAATTTAACTAGGGGATGGGGATGGGGTATGGGATAAGAGTAAATGGGATGAAAGGGAATGGGACTACAAGGAATGGGGTATGGAGTGTAGTATGAGAGGGTATGGGGTATGGAGCAGTGACGTGCACTCATAGGAGGCAGGTGAGGCACTGCCGCACCTGCCATTTGGGACAAATGAAAAAAATATATATAATTTTATTTTAAAAAAAAAACATTTCTAGCTCTATAATATTGTGCAATAGAGAGGCACTGGATTCTGGTGTTTCTCTATTGCGCAATATTTTACATGTATTTTTATTACTAGCCGCTCTGCAGCACCACCCTGTGGTGATTTGCAGCAGCAGCGCAGCTGAAAAAACTGTGAAAGAGGCACCTCTGATGAGGCCTCGTATTTTCCCTGGGAGACCGGCTCAGCCAATCAACACTGGTTGACTCCCTGGCCCTGCTGTATGGTGCCTATTGCGCATGCGCAACAAGGAGCAGTCTGACGGCGCGGGAACAACAGTCAGTGCCACAGCTCATTGCTAACTGTTTGGGACTGTCAGTGAGTGGAGCCTGAGCTAATCGCAGCTGCTGCTGCCCCCTGGTCCTGCCTGGTCACTGAGGAGCCGTCGCCGAGTCACCAACACAGTCACACAAGTAAGTCAGAATGACAAGCCATCGTGTGTGACTGTGATGTGATGATTTATTGTGAGCACTGCAGTATATAATAAGGCAGAGAGTGGAGACTGACAGACAAGTAGTGGCCGCGGCCGCCGCCCCCCCCACCCCTCTGCTCTGATGTTAAGTGTCTGTGTGAGTCTCACACAGACACTTAACATCAGAGCAGAGGGGGACTGTGTGATAACTGATGAGTGAGTGACCGGGCGTCAATGACATGTAATGAGACTCTGATGTGACATCATCTTCTCCTCTGCTTACTAAAATGTAAAATGTAAATGAGCAGCCGGCATCTTGTGATTTTGTAGGCAGTAGACAGTGGGCACTAAGGCAGTTAGGCTGAGTAGTGGCCGCCCGCCCCCTATGATGTTAAATTAACTTTATGCCTGATGGTCCCGGTCAGTGTTGCTGCCTACTACTGAGTGTCTGAGTCTGACATCTTCTAGTCTGCTTACAACATTTATTTTACAGAATGATGAGCAGCCATCTTGTGCACACTGCACAATGCACATAATATATTAAATATATTATGTGCATTGTGCAGTGTGCACAAGATGGCTGCTCATTCTGTAAAATAAATTTTGTAAGCAGACTAGAAGATGTCAGACTCAGACACTTCTAGCAAAACTGACCGGGATTATAAGGCAGAGAATAGTGGCCTCCCCCTCTCTGATGTTAAATTTTGAGTCTGACCCGGTCAGTGTTGCTGCCTACACCTACTACTGAGTGTCTGAGTCTGACATCTTCTCTGCTTACAAAATTTATTTTACAGAATGAGCAGCCATCTTGTGCACACTGCACAATGCAGTATATCTCTCCCCTCTGTCTCACTCTCTCCCCTCTCTCTCACTCTCTCCCCTCTCTCTCTCACTCTCTCCCCTCTCTTTCTCACTCTCTCCCCTCTCTCACTCCCCTCTGTCTCTCTCCCCTCTGTCTCTCTCCCCTCTGTCTCTCTCTCTCCCCTCTGTCTCTCTCCCCTCTGTCTCTCTCTCTCTCCCCTCTGTCTCTCTCTCTGTCTCACTCCCCTCTGTCTGTCTCACTCCCCTCTGTCTCTCTCTCTCCCCTCTGTCTCTCTCTCTCTCCCCTCTGTCTCTCTCTCTCCCCTCTGTCTCTCTCTCTCCCCTCTGTCTCTCTCCCCTCTGTCTCTATCCCCTCTGTCTCTCTCCCCTCTGTCTCTCTCTCTCTCCCCTCTGTCTCTCTCCCCTCTCTCTCCCTCCCTTCTGTCTCTCTCCCCCTCCCTTCTGTCTCTCTCCCTCCCCTCTGTCTCTCTCCCTCCCCTCTTTCTCTCTCCCTCCCCTCTGTCTCTCTCCCTCCCCTCTGTCTCTCTCCCTCCCCTCTGTCTCTCTCTCTCTCCCCCCTCTGTCTCTCTCTCTCTCTCTCCCCTCTGTCTCTCTCTCTCCACTCTGTCTCTCTCTCTCCCCTCTGTCTCTCTCTCCCCCCTCTGTCTCTCTCTCTCCCCTCTGTCTCTCTCTCCCCTCTGTCTTCTCTCTCTCTCCCTCCCCCTCTGTCTCTCCCTTTCTCCCTCCCACTCTGTCTCTCCCTTTCTCCCTCCCCCTCTGTCTCTCTCCCTCCCCTCTGTGTCTCTCTTTCTCTCTCCCCCTCTGCGTGTCTCTCTCTTCTCTCTCTCTCTCTCTCTCCCCATCTCTCTCTCCCTGTCTCTCCCACCCCCTCGGTCTCTCTCCTTACGTGTCTCATTCTCCCCCATGGTCTCTTTCTCTGTCTCTCTACCCTCTGTCTCTCTTTGTCTCTCTCTCCCCTCTGTCTCTTTGTCTCTCTCCCCCCCTCTGTCTCTCTGACTATCTCTCTCTCTCTGTCTCTCCCACCCCCTCTGTCCAATTTATAATCTAATATCTAATTTCCTTCATTCTCTTGATATCCTTAAATGAAAATCATATCTAAATATGCTCAGTAGCTGCTGATTGATGGCTGCACAATAGATACCTCATGTGATTGGCTCACCCATGTACATTGCTATTTCTTCAACAAAGGATATCTAAAGAATGAAGGCATATCCTAGCCAGTGCCTCACCTGCCTCTGACCTCACTGCACGTCACTGGTATGGAGTGTATGTAGTGTTATTGATAAGTGTATGTATGTATTGAATGTATTTGCGTGTAAATGTGTTAAGTGTACAGAAAAAGCACTCGCACACTCACTCAAACCAACTGTCGCTCACTAACTCACACTACCACTAACTCTCTAACTCACACTACCACTAACTCTCTAACTCACACTACCACTAACTCTCTAACTCACACTACCACTAACTCACTCACGATAACACTAACTGACTCACAATAATGCAAAAAATCTCTAAGCTCCAATCTCCAAAAACCCACCAGCAACACAGTCAAAGAAGCCATGCTTGTGTGGTGCTTATATACCCTGTGTAAATGTTTAATGATGTACCGGTTTGCGTTGTAAATTGTGTTCAGGTGTGCTTTATTATTAATTATTATTTGTGCAATGTGTATTAGGTGTGTGAATTTGTGCATGCTCATTTCGAGTTAGTATTTGTGGAATATGTAGAATGCAATGATGTCATAGTGCTCGTTTTCTATAACATTGTCCAATAGTATTATGTTTAAATGTTAATTTGCGATGGTGTGGTATTAGTGAAGTGTTGTATATGTATGTTTGTCCTAATATATAGTAATATTGAATGCGAGTATTTTGCTAGTGTATGATTGTGATTTTTTTTGTTCCTTGTTGTTATTTGCGTATTCCCTGTATTTTATTTTATTAAATTTCCCCCCGCTTCTGAATGTGTAATGCTTATGTGCTTTGTTTAGTGATTGTTGTTGTGACATTTGCGGCGTGTTATTGTTGTGCATTATGTGGTATGCGTCATATGATCGAGCTGTGCGTATTTCTCGCGAGATCTAGTGTTAGGTGAAAAAAGCGTGTTTGTTTGCTTTTCCATTGATCTCTATGGGAGACTGTCTAACGCGGGCAGGATTCCACGTGTGAAATACATGCGTTAGGAGTATCGTTAGAAGGTTTTTTTTCAACTCTAAATACCCACGTTAAAAAACGCCGTGCGCTAGACATAAACCACGCGTAGCTAGCGCACCCCATCTACCGCAAAACTCCAAATCTAGGCGTAAGTAAGTTGTTAACGTACTGGAAACAGTACAGATTGATCATTGGGGGGGGACTTCAACTTGGTGATAGACCCTGAAATGGATAGATCAGGGGTCAGGTCTGCTTCTCAGACTCAGAAATTTAGAAAAGTATTGTATGATTTTTTTGTTGGATCATAACCTACTAGATAGCTGGAGAGTTCAAAATGGTAAAAGCAGAGATTATACTTTCTATTCCACAGCCCATAAGGTTTATTCCAGAATTGATCAGTGAGCCAGATATTGGTGCCATTAATTATGAAGTCAGACATAATAGTCAGCACTTGGTCAGATCATAATATTGTTTTAACTACACTCTCAGGCTTAATAGATCCGCTAAGAAATAAAAGTTGGCACTTGAATCCCACCTTATTTAAAGATAAAATATTCTTAGAATCTTTGAGAAAGGAAATTGGTACTTTCATTGGTTCAAATCAACAATCAGTAGAAAACCCGTCATATGTGTGGGGGCGCTCAAGGCTTTTACACGAGGTGTACTGATTAGAGAATCTAGCTCTAAAATAAAAGATGCACAAATCTGTATAGAGAGGTTAAGAGAAGAAGTTAAGCAACTACATACTCACCACTGTGTCACCCAGAGCACAGCGACACTTAAAAGATTAAATTGTAAAAGAGAGGAGATTGATAAACTATTATTTCAAGAAGCAGCCAGATCACTAAAAAATCATTGATACACAGTACTTTATTCATGCGAATAAGTCAGACAAAATGTTAGCCAGTAGATTGAAAGATTTAACGAGGCTCACGACAATCCCTCAGTTGCAGAAATTAGATGGTTCCACTTCTAATCACCCACAAATTATAGCAGATACATTTGCATCATATTACCAAACACTATATGCCCTTCCTCGGAAGGATAGGAATCCCCAACACATAGCTAACTCCCAAGACTTTTTGGGTCAAGGTGACTAGCCTAAGCTTGATACTGCTGAAGCAGATAGTCTAAATGCACCTATCACACTGAATGAAATTAGACAAACAATCAAATACCTAAAAGCTAACAAAGCACCTAGTCCGGATGGATATACTGGTATTTTTTATAAGCTTTCCTAGACGAACTGGGCCCCTTACTGGTAAGCACTTTTAACCACATGTTAGAAGGGGTTTTTGTCCCGAAATAATTTTTATTAGCACGGATTTTGGTTATTCCAAAGCCGGGCAAGAATAAACAGCATTGCAAAAATTATCGTCCTATCTACTTAATTAATCAAGATATTAAATTTTTTTCTAAAATTTTAGCCTCCAGACTCAACAAGCTAATGTCCAAACTCGTCCATCCGGACCAGGTGGGGTTCATAACAAATAGGGAGGCCCCAGATAATGTGAGAAAAGTGATAGACTTAATACATTTTGCATTGGTTAACAGAGTGCCTTCTCTGTTCCTTTCCTTGGATGCAGAGAAGGCATTCGACCGTATTTATTGGGATTATCTAGAAAGGGTGCTAGACACAATGGGCATACCAGGAAACTTCACAAAGGCAATTTCCACAATATACTCTCATCCTACTCCTTGTTAAGATAGCAGGATATAAATCAAAGCCCATAGAAATTGCAAATGGTAACAGACAGGGGTGCCCTCTCTCCCCGCTATTATTTGCTCTATGTATCGAACCTCTAGCAGCTAATATTCGACGAAATGCAGATATAGTAGGAATAAGCGTAAATTCTAAAGAATACAAAATTTGTCTTTTTGCGGATGATGTTATCCTATCGATCACCAAGCCACTTATTTCCCTACCAATATTATACTCAAATAGATAAGTTTGCTGAGATCTTGGGCTACAAAATTAATAATGATAAATGCAAAGCTATTAGTGTTAATTTGCCAGCACACACTAAAAAACTTATAGAGCTTAATTTTTCTTTTTCTTGGGCAGAGAAAGGAATGAGATATCTATTGGTGATGCTCACGAGTAGGGTTGACGCTCTATACCAAATTAACTATCCTCCCTTGATCTTGCAGGTTAAAAATTTGCTTCAGAAGTGGGAAAAGATGAAATTCTCGTTATATGGTAGAATAATTGGAATTAAAATGTCAATTCTCCCAAAATTATTATATCTATTCAGATGCCTGCCTGTATCACTGTCAACCCAAACGCTCATACAACTCCAAAAACATATAATTTTGTTTATTTGGCAAGGTAGGATATCAAGAACTAATAAACAAACTCTTTGTAGAGGTAGGGGAGGAGGGGGAATGGGGCTGCCAGACTTTGTAGCATACTACCATGCAGCTCGAATGGCTCAGACAGCATTGTGGCATAATAGAGCTGATAATATTCAATGGGTACAATTAGAATCCGATATGGTTGGGGTTGAACCAATTTATAAACTTTTATTGACCAATAAATCCCATAGACCCACTATATAGAAAACTTTTCTAGCGGTTTCACACACCATTTCGCTATGGGACACTTTGTCCGCCAAATTTAAGCTAATATCAGACACATCCAAGGCAATGCCTTTAGTAACCCTATCCACTATATTTGACTTGGGGCTTCAGAATAAATGGGCTAATAGGGGGTTGTATAGAATCGCAGACACTTTGAGGGGACAGTACTTTATGGACTTTAACACATATACTAGCCTCAATGAACAAGATAGACCCAGTTGGTACCAATATCTGCAGCTGAGGGCGAGAGTCTTTGAAGTGATAGGTAGCTCATATAAAGGGAGTACCACTTACTTAGAACAAATCTGCTTAGCCAAGCATAGAGTGAGAGGCACTATTACTAGATTGTATACCATTTTTTAACTTTCCGCTGACTGCATGTAAGCTTCCCTTTATGCAAAAGTGGGAAGAGGAATTTAATTTTGCTTGGCCGTTAGAAAAATGGAATGCTGTTTTGTATAGGGGATTCCTTTTCCATATGTGTTCATCTCAAAGAGAACTACATGAAGACAGCATTTCGGTGGTACTTTCACCCCTCGAGACTTCATAATTTGGAGATGGGTAGAGGGAAATGTCTGAGAGGGTGTGACGAAATAGGCACTTATTCACATATGTGGTGGGATTGCCCGCAGGTCTCTAACATTTGGTTGCAAACATTCAGTTTATTAAGTGATATTTTCGGGCGTCCTTTTAGGGTATCAGCCAACCAAGCCCTTTTGCATGAACCTCTGCCTGGGTTCAATCTTACACAAAATAAGTTTATATTAACAATCTTTACAATAGTTAAATTAACAATAGCCCAGTTTTGGAAAACAACGATCCCTAACTTTCAGCTTATTGTAAATAAAATTGGATACTACTATCAAATGAGTAGCACTTGCAATGCAGCAAATTTGCTCGATACCGAAGAGCAGTTTGTTTCCGTCTGGGAACCATGGATCATGTATTCAGAGGCTAGATCTGATGGGCAATCCGACCAATAACCTACAATACTAAATACACCTACTGATTAGTTAATTTAGAGTATTGATCAAAATGTAAGGCCTAAGCTTGCTTAAACTCCACTGTTCCATGGGTCATGTAAGCTCATATAGATCTTTTTGATGATTTGTGTTCTTACTAGATATGGGTTTGAATAAAGCTACAGAAAAAGATAATGTGTACCATCTTATCAGGCAATATAGGTTATTAATTAGTACTGAGGCCTGGAAACCAAGGATGTAATGTATCTGTTTAAATGAAAATGTGACTTGTTGCTGTAAGCCTTCATTCTTATTATGTTATGTTTATGTGACTTATGCTTTCTGTAATTCTGAGGAAAAAAATGAATGAAAAACTTTTTCATCTAAAAATCCTAACACTAACCCCAGAAGATTCACTTACAGTTTTGAAGATCCGACATCCATCCTCCAAGAAGCCGGCAGAAGTCTTCATCCAAGCGGCCGAAGTCTTCATCCAAGCCCGCAGAAGTCTTCACGAAGACGGCATCTTCTATCTTCATCCATCCGGAGCGGAGTGGCTCCATCTTCAAGGCATCCTCTTCTGACAACGGCTTCTTCGGAATGAAGGTTCCTTTAAATGACGTCATCCAAGGTGGCATCCCTTAGATTACGATTGGCTGATAGAATTCAGAAATCAGCCAATGGTAATTAAGGTTGAAAAAATCCTATTGGCTGTTGCAATCAGCCAATAGGATTGAGCTGACATTCTATTGGCTGATTGGAACAGCCAATAGAATGCAAGCTCAATCCTATTGGCTGATTGGATCAGCCAATAGGATTGAAGTTCAATCCTATTGGCTGATTGCAACAGCCAATAGCCTGCAGGCTCGCCAGAAACACCAGTTATGAAGCAGCAGTCTAAAGACAGCTGTTCCATAACCTGCTGCCTGCTCTGAGCAGGTAGACAGACATTGCCGCAATTCAACCCGATCGAGTACGATCAAGTTGATTGACACCCCCCTGCTGGTGGCCGTGAATCTGCAGGGGGAGGCGTTGCACCAGCATCTCACAAGAGCTTCTGGTGCAATGCTGAATACGGAGAGCGTATTGTCCGACAGACCTTTGTTAAATAGGCCCCTTAATGTTTGCAATCAGATGAATACTAACTTTTCAGATTAGTTTTACAGTTATATGAGAATTACTGAGTTGGTTATGTACTGATTGAGTCATCAAGTGGTCTTTTGACAATAAACATCAGATCATCAATGTATCTTACAACATGATGATGTGCTCCTGCCATGGATTCTGCAAGCTATAAATGTAATTAAGCTCCCACCAAGCAACGTATAAATTGGCGAATGATGGGGAACATTTTGCCCCCATCGCCGTGCCACAAATTTGATGGTAAAACTCTTGATTTTTGAAAGCTGTGTTAAATGTGGTCTTTAAGCAGCTTCATATTCAAATTTTAGGGGCCCATTTATCAATGGAGCTTGAGGGCCCGTGTTTCTGGCACACCAGTTATTAAGCAGCGGTTTAAAGACCGCTGTTCCATAACCTGTCCGCCTGCTCTGAGCAGGTGGACAGACATCGCTGCAATTCAACCCGATCGAGTATGATCGGATTGATTAACTCCTCGCTGCTGGCGGCCGTGAATCTGCAGGGGGAGGTGTTGCACCAGCAGCTCACAAGAGCTGCTGGTGCAATGCTGATCACGGAGAGCATATTGTCCAACAGACCTTTGTTAAATAGGCCCCTTAATGTTTACAACCAGATAAATAATAACTTTTCAGATTAGTTTTACAGTTATATGGGAATTACTGATTTGGTTATATACTATTAGAAATAGACAGATAGATAGATAGATAGATAGATAGATAGATAGATAATCAAATGATTGCAAGGTGAACTAGCTCTGTTTAATGGGTAATTCATATTTGAACAACTTTTATGCTGTACTTTATAGGAAGGAGAAAAATAGTCATTACCTTAATGATTGAAACAATATAAATCTAACAATTTAAATAGATTTAACTAAAACAATAACACTTCCATTTCTTTGAAGGAACAATTTTGGTTCATAGGCATATCTCCATGCTTTATGATATTCATGGTTTTGTTCAGACTTTGGCACGCATTAAGGGTAGATTTATGAAGCAGCGGATGCTGCTTCCGACCCACTTCACTTCAGTTCCGCCTGAAGCAGAAGTTAAGAAGCAGCGGTCCTTAAGACCGCTGCTCCTTAACTCGTTTGCCACCTCTGAGGTGGCGGACAGCAATCAGCCCGATCGAATACGATGTGCAGCGGACATGATATGCTACATTGTATCATGTCCGTTCGCACAATATTAAATTGACCCCCTAAGACTGTTGTTAGGTTAATTTTTCCACCTTGGAATTTAAATTTGGCGTTGAATGGTTCTGCTGGCTCCACCATTTGAACCTTTGCATATGGTGGATATTAAGCTTCTTTCTTGGAAAGTTTTGTTTCTTTTGCTATCTCTTCTGCTAAAAGAGTTTCAGAATTGTATTGCAAAGGAGGCTACCAAAATGGTACATGGTCTAAAAAATAAAATTTACCAGGATAGTCTCAATGACCTAAATATGTATAGCTTAGAGGAGAGAAGGGAAAGAGGTGATATGATAGCAACTTTCAAGTATGTTAAAGGGCTTAGTAAAACTGAGGCTGTAGATATTTTACATAAAATGAAAAATTCAAGAACAAGGGGTCATGATCTCAAACTGAAGTGTAGTAGATTCAGGAGTAATTTTATTAAGCTTCTATACAGAAAGAGTGATTGATTTATGGAATAAACTTCCTCAAGAGGTAGTAATGACAAACAATCAAGGGGGTGTTCCGGTACACGGTCAAAGACTCCAAGCAGAGCAGCCAAATAAAAAACAACTACTGCTGCCCAAACATACCCGGAGAGCCTTAGCAGAGGGCGGATCAGACTGGAAAACAGCAAGGTAGAATAAAAAATTGCAGGCTCTGCTCAGTGAGTGTAAAGTATTCAAAACTGTTGAGATAACAGTAATTGCAGGATATTAGTCAGAGGAGTCAATGAAAAGTATACTTTTGAGAAGAACTGGTGTATAGATAAGAGAAAAGAGACAAACTGTAAATACATTAAATGTATTTATGTTGTAAATAGCAGTATAGGCATCAGTCATCAATAAAATAACTGATGTCAAATTCTCTATTCAAACCTAAATGTGTTTTGGTTTAATTTAGGAATCCAAAACAGTTCTCTTTTGTCTAAAATGTTGTGTTTGTTACCCCCTCTGGTAGGCACCTGAGCCAAGTCTATTGCTTGAACAGATTTATCAGCTTTATTTGTAAGGTGAATACCATTAAAATGACTGGCAACAGCAGACTCTTTAACATAGTTCTTTACATCCCTAACGTGTTATCCTACTCTTTTTCTTAGTTCCCTAGATGTTTGACCTGCATAATGGTTTTTGCATAGATTGCACGTTAGCAGGTATACTACCCATTGGGTACCACAATTGGCATAAAAATGAACGTCAAATATTTGGTTGGTGACACTGGAGGTAAACGTATTGCCTTTTAAAATTAGGGCACAAATGTTGCAGTTTTTGCTGCCGCACTTAAAATTCCCTCTGTGTGTCAACCACCTAGATTCTGGCTCAGGTATGTTCTTTTTGATAACACTAGGAGAAAGTGATTGGCCCAAGGTTCTGTTTTTTTTGGGGGACAAATTTACACTTGCCAACACAATCTTTAAGAATTTAATTCCCTAATAGGAGATGCATATGTTTTTTAAGAATTTTGACAATAGAATCAAATTGTGTAGTATATTATGTGGTTAACACCACAGAATCTGAAAAATCAGGTAACTATTGGAGATATTAAACTTTTTTTTAATTCTTGCACATTGATACTGTTACTTGTAAATACATTTTGTTATCATATTATTATTGTGCGTGTCCGTATCTCTTAAAAAAGTTAGTTTAACCTCCTGTTTGCTAGTACAACTGAATTACTGTGTTGCGAAATGATGTAGGTCTAAAAAGTGTGGGACCAAAATGAAAAGTTTGGAAAGCTCTGCTCTATAGAGTTGTAAATACTCACGGCTAGATTATAAGTTGTGCCTTAGGGTAAAAAGCAGCGTTAAGAGGTCCTAAAGCTGCTTTTTACGCCCGCTGGTATTACGAGTCTTGAAGGTTGAGGTGTACCGCACACTTCTTTGGCCTTACCGCAAAACGAATTACGTAAACTTCGTAAAGTCTTTTTTCTATGGGACTTCCATAGCGCCGGTATTATGAGTCTGTCCTGGGAGGCCAAAAAGTGAGAGGTACACCATACCCTGTCAAGAGTCCTAACGCATTTAAAAGTCAGTAGTTAAGAGTTTTATGGTACGACGCCGTAACATAAAACTCATAACTAAAGTGCTAAAAAGTACACTAACACCTATAAACTACCTATTAACCCCTAAACCGAGGCCCTCCCGAATTGCAAACACTATAATAAAAATGTTAACCCCTAATCTGCCACTCTGGACACCGCCGCCACCAACATTATATTTATGAACCCCTAATCTGCTGCCCCCAACATCGCCGACACCTACATTATATTTATTAACCCCTAATCTGTCGCTCCCAATGTCGCTGCAACCTACCTACACTTTTTAACCCCTAATCTGACCCCTAATCTGCCGCCCCCAACGTCGCCGCCACTATATTAAAGTTATTAACCCCTAAACCTAAGTCTAACCCTAATCTATAAGCCCTAATCTATAAGAACAGGAGAAGTGGACCGAGCGCTACACCCAGGGCCTTAAGATTACTAACTATATAGCCTCCTAGTAGGCTAACAATACAAAAGTTAAAATGGGGAGAGAGTAAGCGCTAAAAAGCTTAAAAGGCTAGTAAAAGGTACATTTTAATACATATAAAAATTTACAAATGGCAATCAGACGCATGGATCCATGTCTGACTTAACAAAAAAAAATATATATATATAATAAACAAATCTAAAAATATCTAAAAATATCCAATGGAGTATAGCATGTGACGCTGACTTAGTGAGCCAGTGATGAGGAGTTAGGACATGTACATTCAATAATATAAACAACCTAAGTGAGTGATTGAGTGCACACAATAGCTTTCAACAAAGAAAAATAGCATTCACAAAAAATAGTGTTCACAAAAATTGGCGTACATAAAAAATGTTCAAATGTTCAACCGGTTATATGTAAGTGAATCCAGTAGTGTTTCCTCCAAAGTGACGTGTAGAAATATAACGTGAAGTCAATAATAGTAGAATGTAAACGTTGAGTGGGTCAAATTATTGTGGTTCAGCTGCTAAATTAAAAAATTGTAACTCCGTGAGGTGTATAAAAATAAAAATAAAAATAACTTGTGAAAAAATCCACGTGGAAAACTTGAATTCAAATGATAAACAAAGGTCAAAAATCAAAAGACAAAAATATCAAGACAAAAATAGAAAATCAGTGATAATATTAAAAAGCACTAAAGATCTAGTGAAAACAAATCCTTAATTCAGATGTTAAAAATCCTTGGTAAGATCCATAACAAACAAATACATCGATAAAATACCTAAAAGGGAACAAAAGAGAAACAAATAGTGCAACACTGTATATGATATATAATATAGGTAATTAAAACCAAGCTCACCAGTATGCCAACGCGTTTCGGCCTAGACTAGGCCTTTCTCAAGACTATATAGTCTTGAGAAAGGCCTAGTCTAGGCCGAAACGCGTTGGCATATATATATAGAGAAAGAGCTAACTGCCCTTTTAAGGGCAATGCCCATCCAAATGCCCTTTTCAGGGCAATGGGGAGCTTAGGTTTTTTTAGATAGTATTTTATTTGGGGGATTGGTTGTGTGGGTGGTGGGTTTTACTGTTGGGGGAGTTGTTTGTATTTTTTTTTACAGGTAAAAGAGCTAATTACTTTGGGGCAATGCCCCGCAAAAGGGCTATTGGTAGTTTAGTTTAGGCTAGGAATTTTTTTTATTTTGGGGGGGCTTTTTATTTTAATAGGGCTATTAGATTAGGTGTAATTAGCTTAAATATCTGTAATTTGTTTATTATTTTCTGTAATTTAGTGGGGTTTTTTGTACTTTAGCTAATTTAATTTAGGTAATTGTATTTAATTTAGTTAATTGATTTAATTATATTGTAATGTTAGGTGTTAGTGTAACTTAGGTTAGGTTTTATTTTACAGGTAAATTTGTCTTTATTTTAGCTAGGTAGTTATTAAATAGTTAATAACTATTTAATAACTATTCTACCTAGTTAAAATAAATACAAACTTGCCTGTAAAATAAAAATAAACCCTAAGATAGCTACAATGTAACTATTAGTTATATTGTAGCTATCTTAGGGTTTATTTTATAGGTATTTAGTTTTAAATAGGAATAATTTAGTTAAAGATAGGAATATTTATTTAGATTTATTTAAATTATATTTAAGTTAGTGGGTGCTAGGTTTAGGGTTAGACATAGGTTTAGGGGTTAATAACTTTAATAGAGTGGCGGCGACGTTGGGGGCGGCAGATTAGGGGTTAATAAATGTAGGAAGGTGGCGGTGATGTTAGGGCCGACAGATTAGGGGTTAATAATATTAACTAATGTTTGCGAGGCAGGAGTGCAGCGGTTTAGGGGTTAATATGTTTATTATAGTGGCGGCAACACTGGGGGCGGCAGATTGGGGGTTAATAATGTAGGTAGGGTGCAGCGACATTGGGGGCGGCAGATTAGGGGTTAATAAATATAATATAGGTGCCGGCGATGTTGGGGGCAGCAGATTTGGGGTTGATAACTATAATGTAGGTGGCGGCGGTGTCCGTAGCGGCAGATTAGAGGTTAATAAGTGTAAGATTAGGGGTGTTTAGACTCGGGGTTCATGTTAGGGTGTTAGGTGTAGACAAAACTTTTATTTCCCTATAGGAATCAATGGGGCTGCGTTAGGGAGCTTTATGCTGCTTTTTTGCAGGTGTTAGACTTTTTTTCAGCCGGCTCTCCCCGTTGATTCCTATGGGGAATTCGTGTACGAGCACATACGACCAGCTCACCGCTGACTTAAGCAGCGCTGGTATTGGAGTGCGGTAATGAGCAAAATTTTGTTCAGCGCTCCCTTCTTGTCTTTTAACGACGGGTTTCTGAAAACTCGTAATACCAGCGCTGCATGTAAATGAGCGGTGAGACAAAACTGCTTGTTAGCAACTTAGCACCGCACAGCCTCTAACGCAAAACTCGTAATCTAGGCCATAGAAACTTAGTATTATTCCTCTGCAACTAGATCCATTGTGGAAGGAGGTTTTGTGTTTCTGACACCAGAGATTTTTTTTTTAAAGAATACTAAACCCAATTTTTTTCTTTCATGATCCTGACAAAACATGCAGTTTTAAGCAATTTTCTTTGTTCTCTTGCTATCTATATTTAAAAAGCAGGAATATAAAGTTTAGGAGCAGGCCCATTTTACTTTCAGAACCCTGGATAGCAGTTGCTTATTGGTGGCTACATTTAGCCACCAATAAGCAAGTGAAGCCCAAGTTCTGAACTAAAAATGGGCCAGTTCCTAAACTTTACATTGCTACTTTTTAAATATAGAAAGAGAACCAAGAAAAATGGCTTTAGCTAAAGTTTTACACAAATATATTACAGCTATATGAAAAGATCAGAGGTTCGAGTCAAAATTTCAATAAATGAGTCAGGTGATTCCAAATATTTGGTGACAGAAAGCTTTTAAGCTATAGCTTTACTGCTATACAGTCATATGACACTGCCAAATGACGCAGTTTTTTTTATCTACCATTGTGTTATAACTTGGTATCGGCGACAAAATTGAAGCTGAATTAATTTCTCCTTAGCACTCGCCGTCGCCTTGCTAGGAACAGCGCTTGAGGACCACGCGTAATATTTTCACGATGCGCGTGCGCAATTTCACATCTGTCAGAGCTGTCAAAGCGAGTAAAAAACCATAAACAACCAATTCCCCGCCTTCCTTTGCAGGGACTAGCAGCATGTTTGCAGTATGCTTTCTCCAATTGGATACGATGCAATGTCAATCAAATTGACACGCCTTCTATTTTGTAGAGCTTGTTCACTTCTCTGCCTCGCGCCGCCCAGTTTTCCCGCCCAGCTCCATGTTGTCGCCTGCTCTAAGAAGCATTCAGCCAATGGTGTCGCGTACTGCTTTTCTCTCATTTCCCTAGCCCCGCCCTCTCCTGTGGATTTTCTTGTATTTAGAAATCGACATCTTAGTGGAAGCCATCCATATATCGAGCAGTTTTCTGTCACATAGCCCGGAGGAATAACTCCTCTGTGCTGGATCCCCGCCTCCCTGGATCCCTACGGGTATTCCAGCGGTTGCCTCCTCCGGGACCGACACCAGAGGCAAGGAAAGATACCGAGCGCTGAGTGTGAACGACCTCCGAGAGCCCGGGGGAGAGGAGAGCAGGTAAATCCTAAGGCATTTAGCTACTTGTGGCCTCGGTCACTGACAGCCGCTTGCTAATCATATGATACATGATTCGATACCGTCAGTCAGTGGCCGCGAATGTGCGTGATGCGTTGAGTGATTGCTGGGGATGTTACGATGTTTGCATTTACCTCAGAAAAAATGTCAGAAATCGGCTGTTGGGTGTTATGTTAACCCTTTTAATTTTCATATGACTAATTTAACCCTTGCAGATGCGGCTAAACGGAATTGCAGTGCATTTTAGCAGCTAAAGGGTGTCAGAATGTCTCAGCTGTCATTTTACCACCAATCTAACCCACTTACTTTGCAGCTCTCATTGGCAGTGAAGGAGTTACATTGAAATATTTATCCTGTGAAAAAGAGGTCATGATCAATTTAGGAGACTGAAATGAGCGGTAAAAATGTGTTATATTTTCTGTGGCACTCCTGATGTTTCAGAACTACATTACCCATGATGCTTAGACACTCTGAAGTCCAGTTGAGCATCATAGAAAATGTAGTTCTGAAACATCTGGAGGGCCAAGGTCCCCCATCCCTGTATTAGGCAAACAGAACAATGCATTGCTTCATGTAGAGTTTTTTTTATTTTTTTTAACTATTTTGTACGCTCAGCACCTTTAACCCAGCACTTATTATTTGTTACAGCCCCAGACAGATAGTAGTAGACTGTGGCACCCTTTAAGGCCGCGTTCGGGCAGCGCTCAGGAGCTAGTGGGAGCGCTTCACTTCCAGCGATGACGTGGCGCTGGGTGACGTCACAAGCAAGGGAGCTTAGAGAAAACGATCGCATGCGCAAAGGGATCTGCTGCACAATAATGGACTTTGTGCATGCAATCGTTTTTACCAAGCTCCCTTGTAGCTGACCGTACAAATTGTGTCTCTCTTTTAATTTGTATGTGTCTAAGTGGAGGATTATTTTTATACAACACCGTTGTCCGAGAATGGTTTCCCCTGCCTCTCGGCAAACATCGGAACCCTGACCCACCTCCATTCAGCTGCTCTCAGCTCAGCCCCTGTAGCTTATCCTGCCCCATTCAGCTAATAATACTACAGGTGCTGAGCTGAGAGCAAGTGAATGGAGGTGGGTCAGAGTTCCGATGTTTGCCGAGAGGCAGGGGAAACCAGAGACACTGGGGAAACAATAACACCGGATAAGCCTGACAGCAGCATTTAGTACAGGGCAAGGTGGAGATAGGTTGCTAAACCACTTTGCCCTGTACTAAATGCTGCTGTCAGGCTTATCCGCCTCACCGGTCCCTCTGCTGCTTATAAAAACATGGCAGCCTCCACAGCAACATGTGTGTGGAGGCTGCCATGTTGCCAAGCGTTTGAGCTTGCTCTGAAAAGTCCCAGCTTTTCCAGCACACTGGAAGCGCTGGGACTTACGTCATCAGAGCGCTCAAAAAACGCCAGGCATCTCACTTGCAAGTGTGAGAAAAACGCTCCAAGCGAGTTCCAGTTCGCTTGGAGCGCTGCCCGAACGCAGCCTTAGAGAATCCCTACTTCATACATTCACCCTGAAGTAATTTCCGCACATCCTTATGTTTCCACTTTTATCTAGCAAGGCATTAGACATTTATAAACATATATTACAATAAACATTTCTCTCTGAATAAATCAGCTATTTATCTATACAACAGATTCACACAGCAAGTTTTAAAGGGATACTGAACCCAATATTTTTTCTTTTATGATTCAGATAGAGCATGCAATTTAAGCAACTTTATAATTTAGTTTTGTTGTCAAATTTTCTTGGTATCTTTGATTTGAAAAAGCATTTTTGTTTTGTTTTATTTGTTTGAACCAAAGATGGGCCGGCTCATAAGCTTACATTCAAATAAAGATACCAGGAAAACAAATAAAAATTGATAACAGGAGCGAATAAGAAAGTTGCTTAAAATTGCATGCGCTGAATCATGAAAGAAAAACATTTGGGTTCAATATCCCTTTAAAAACTTGATGCTGATTTTAGAGCTGACATGCACGCTGATTGTTTGATGTGTTCAGCGAACTAACGACTGTCATTTAGGGTAGTGCAGAGGAATGTACCCACCAGTCAGTGGCAAAGGTTTTTTTGCTGATCTGCAGCTAGGGTCGATTGAAAAGTTCAGCAAAAAAACAAACACAAATAAAACAAAAAACAGTCAAAGCATTTTTTTTTCTTCAAGGGACACTAAATCCATTTTTTTTCTTCTATGATTCAGATAGAGCAGCAACTTTCTAATTTACTCCTATTATCATTTTCTTTTTCGTTCTTTTGGTATCTTTATTTGGAAACGCAGGAATGAACGCTTAGGAGCCTGCCATTTTTGGTTCAGCACCCTGAATAGCGCTTGCTGATTGGTGGCTACATTTAGCCACCAATCGGCAAGCGCTACCCAGGTACTGAACCTAAAATGGGCTGGCTACTAAGCTTTCATGTCTGCTTTTTAAATAAAGATACCAAGAGAACGAAGGAAAAATGATAATAGGAGTAAATTAGAAAGTGGTTTGCAATTGCTGCTCTATCTGAATCATGAAAGAAAAAAAATGAGTTTAGTATCCCTTTAATGCAAAACAAACGTTGCCTTCAAAGTTCTTCTCAGTTGAATTTCATGTCCTTTCATTTTTTTTTTATTATGTTTTTTCTTACAATATAATGCACATTTTTCTTTGCAACTATTTGCTTTCTTTATTTTCCTCCACTGTGGCTGGAGAGCATCCTTGTCACTTTAATACAAAAGATGACATAGTGTTGTCCTCCACATTCTAGAGTCTCTATAATATATTACTATTGTAATAGTGATCACCTATGCTAACTAGGCACTATAGCACTATTTCTAGAGGAAGAATGAGTTCAAATGAGGGGTCTCAGATCCCTATAATTAGTATTCAATTAATTAAAATGACAATGAAATAAGGCCCTAATAAAAATAATTGGTCATACACCCAGATAGCAATGTAGCAGCAGTGGAATACCTGGTAAAACCATAGGCATGTGAAACAAATCAAGGGTTTCCGCACGAGATGTTTAAGGTTACCATATCACTCCTTCACCCTATAAATACAGGTCCAAATTTGGAATTCTGAAATCCAAACGTTTTGATTTAAAAATAAATAATATATATATATATATATATATAGTCCAAAAAGGACAGCACAATCTCACCCACAAGCAATAATGCCACGGTGCACTGCTGGGAGGGTATGTATAGTTACCGCCATCTGAACACTCGTGTCACTATCCAACACGCTACACTGACGTCATAATGGCACACCAACGTACCAAGCGTCATGTTGTGAGTGCCGACGTTGTCATAGTAACGTCTGTACACAATGCAGTGAGACGCATAACCCGATCGCAGGTAACTGATGGATACATACGGACATAATGCGCAAGCGCACAAGGCGCTCTGTAAGAGGTGACAATGTTGTCAAGGCAACAAATGTAAACACCCTATGCATAATGTCAAACATATGAGTGCAGCAGTCACCTAACAACGGTAACTATGTATAGTATGTGAATGTATCAGACAGTTAGTTCAACGCAGGTATATAGGGCTGTAAATGTGTGATCATTCAAAAGATCACACTAACACAATTCAAAATAGAATTCCTAATAAACCTCAACTAGCCCACACCTATGATGACAAAATACTGTGTGAAACACACAAACAAAAAACATCAGAAAAAATATCATTTGATATACAGGGCATATAAAAGGCATAAAAAAAAAATAGAAGCACATATCACAAATAAGTGAAACTAAACAGCGTAATTAATGTTATGTGAACAAAAGATTACACAATGGGATGATGTTGGTCAAAAAGGTAAATCAAGCTATTACTATATGGCATCACGTCTCCATGATGTCTGTTAGAAACTTTAATAAATAGCAAGAACCCATCAGCAGATGTTGATTAAAACGCAAAATTGATTTGATTTGACTGACATGCAGAAGTACTTTTGTTGTATACATTTTAATATGCCCATGTTCTAGGGTTTATGTCGGCAAAACGGTAACCACCTTCTGGGAAAGAATGGCCAATTACAGGTGTGCCATACGGGAGGCCCTGACAAAGGGTGAATCGGACCAGCCAGTGGCACGCCACTGTTCAAACTATAAACATGCCGTCTCAAGCATAAGATCCAAGATAATCGACCATGTGCCCTCCATGTCTAGAGGTGGCAACAGGGCTAAGAGACTATTACAACTTGAAAGTAGGTGGATCTATCGGCTGGACACACTGGCTCCAAGGGGTCTGAATACCTCCTTGGACTTCAGCCCGTTTTACTAAGAGCCTCATGTTACCATGTATACTCCCATTATCCTGTTCTATAAATCAAATCAATTTTACGTTTTAATATATATATTGGATATAAAAAGTCTACACACCCCTGTTAAAATGTCATGTTTCTGTGATGTAAAAAAATGAGACAAAGATAAATAATTTCAGAACTTTTTCCACCTTTAATGTGACCTATAAACTGTACAACTCAATTGCAAAACAAACTAAAATCTTTTAGGTGGAAGGAAGTAGAAATAAAAAACTAAAATAATATGGTTGCATAAGTGTGCACACCCTTAAACTAATACTTTGTTTAAGCACCCTTTGATTTTATTACAGCACTCAGTCTTTTTGGGTATGAGTTTTTCAGCATGGCACATTTTGACTTGGCAAGATTTGCCCACTCTTCTTTGCAAAAACACTCCAAATCTGTCAGATTGTGAGGGCATCTCTTGTGCACAGCCCACTTAAAGGGCCATAATACCCAAATGTTTAAACATTTGAAAGTGATGCAGCATAGCTGTAAAAAGCTGACTAGAAAATATCTCCTGAACATCTCTATGTAAAAAATAAAGATATTTTACCTTAAAAGTTCCTCAGTAGCCACCTCCCATTGTAAAGGATTTCTAAGCAGCATATTAGTATGTCTGTCCTAGGACAGCTTAGGGGATGAGCCTCGTGCACTCTTATATCATTTCACCAATCAGGTAAAGGATGCTTACTATGAAATCTCATGAGAGCTAAGTCAAATCTCATGAGATCACAGTAAAAGAGTTCATGACCTCAGCACTGCTGATGCTGATTGGCTGCAGTTAATTTCTTCATTTTTTTTTTTTTACCTGCAGCTGGGAGCAGCTGAGTATAACTTTTTACACAGAACTTACTCTGCTGAGCTGAGGAGATTGTGAGGTAAAATATCTTCCTTTTTTACATAGAGATGCTCAGGTGATATTTTCCTGTCAGCTTTTTACAGTTATAGTGTATCAGTTTCAAGTGATTTAGCATATGAGTATTATGTCCCTTTAAGCTCACCACACAGATTTTCGATTGGATTCAGGTCTGGACTCTGACTGGGCCATTCCAAAACTTTAATCTTCTTCTGGTGAAGCCATTCCTTTGTTGATTTAGATATATGCTTTGGGGTGTTGTCATGCTGAAAGATGAAGTTCCTCTTCATGTTCAGCTTTCTAGCAGAAGCCTGAAGGTTTTGTGCCAATATTGTCTGTTATTTGGAACTGTAAATAATTCCCTCTACCTTGACTAAGGCCCCAGTTCCAGCTGAAGAAAAACAGACCCAAAGCATGATGCTGCCACCAAAATGCTTCACTGTGGGCATGGTGTTCTTTTGGTTATATGTAGTGTTGTTTTTGCGCCAAACATATCTTTTGGAATTATGGCCAAATAATCTTGGTTTTATCAAACCAGAACACCTTTTGCGACATGCTTTTGGGAGACTTCAGATGTGTTTTTGCAAAATTTAGCTGGGCTTGGATGTTTTTTTTTCGTAAGCAAAGGCTTCCATCTTGCCACTCTACCCCATAGCCAAACATATGAAGAATACGGGCGATTGTTGTCACATGCACCACACAGCCAGTACTTGCCAGATATTCATGCAGCTCCTTTAATGTTGCTGTAGGCCTCTTAGCAGCCTCCCGACCAGTTTTCTTCTCGCCTTTTCATCAAATTTGGAGGGACATCCAGTTCTTGGTAATGTCACTGTTTCGTCATATTTTCTTCACTTGATGATGACCGTGTTCCATGGTATATCTAATGCCTTGGAAATTCTTTTGTACCATTCTCCTGACTGATACCTTTTAACAATGAGATCCCTCTGATGCTTTGGAAGCACTCTGCGAACCATGGCTTTTGCTGTAGGTTGCGACTAAGAAAATGTCAGGAAAGACCTACTAGAACAGCTGAACTTTATTTGGGGTTTATCAGAAGCATTTTACATGACGACAGGTGTGTACTGACTCCTATTTAACATGATTTTAAATGTGATTGCTCAATTCTAAACACAGCTACATCCCCAGTTATAAGAGGGTGTGCACACTTATGCAACCATATTATTTTATTTTTACTTTCCTCCACCTAGAAGTTTTAGTTTGTTTTTCAATCAAGTTGTACAGTTTATAGGTCACATTAAAGGTGGAAAAAGTTCTGAAATTATTTATCTTTGTCTCATTTTTTTTACATCCCAGAAACCTGACATTTTAACAGGGGTGTGTAGACTTTTTATATCCACTGTGTATATATACAGTATCTTACACCCCTCACATTTTTGTAAATATTTTATTATATCTTTTCATGTGACAACACTGAACAAATGACACTTTGGTACAATGTAAAGTAGTGAGTGTACAGCTTGTATAACAGTGTAAATTTGCTGTCCCCTCAAAATAACTCAACAGACAACCATTAATGTCTAAACCGTTGGCAACAAAAGTGAGTACACCCCTAAGTTTAAATGTCCAGATTGGGCCCAATTAGCCATTTTCCCTCCCCGGTGTCATGTGACTCGTTAGTGGAAAGTGGAAATGTCCAAATTGGGCCCAAAGTGTCAATATTTTGTGTGGCAACCATTATGTTCCAGCACTGTCTTAACCCTCTTGGGCATGGAGTTCACCAGAGCTTCACAGGTTGCCACTGGAGTCCTCTTCCACTCCTCCATGTCAACATCACGGAGCTGGTGGATGTTAGAGGCCTTGCGCTCCCCCACCTTCCGTTTGAGGATGATGCCCCACAGATGCTCAATAAGGTTTAGGTCTGGAGACATGCTTAGCCAGTCCATCAGCTTTACCCTCAGCTTCTTAAGCAAGGCAGTGGTCGTCTTGGAGGTGTGTTTTGGGTCGTTATCATGTTGGAATACTGCCCTGCGGACCAGTCTCTGAAGGGAGGGGATCATGCTCTGCTTCAGTATGTTACAGTACATGTTGGCATTCATGGTTCCCTCAATTAACTGTAGCTCCCCAGTGCCGGCAGCACTCATGCAGGCCCAACCATGACACTGCCACCACCATGCTTGACTGTAGGCAAGACACACTTGTTTTTGTACTCCTCACCTGGTTGCTGCCACACATGCTTGACACCATCTGAACCAAATAAGTTTATCTTGGTCCCATCGAACCACAGGACATGGTTGCAGTAATCTTTAGTCTGCTTGTCTTCAGCAAACTGTTTGCTGGCTTTCTTGTGCATTATCTTTATAAGAGGCTTCCTTCTGGGACGACAGCCATGCAGACCAATTTGATGCAGTGTGCGGCGTATGGTCTGAGCACTGACAGGGTGACCCCCTTCAGCCTCTGCAGCAATGCTGGCAGCACTCATACGTATATTTCCCAAAGAAAACCTGTGGATATGATGCTGAGCATGTGCGCTCAACTTTTTTGGTCGACCATGGCGTGGCCTGTTCTGAGTGGAACCTGTCCTGTGAAACCGCTGTATGGTCTTGCTCACCTTGCTGCATCTCAGTTTTAGGGTTTTGGCAATCTTCTTATAGCCTAGGCCATCTTTATGTAGAGCAACAATTATTTTTTTTCAGAGGTATAACACCAAATTTAACACACCTGCTCCCCATTCACACCTTAGACCTTGTAACACTAATGAGTAACCTGACACTGGAAATGGCTGATTGGCCCAATTTGGACATTTTCTCTTAGGGGTGTACTCACTTTTGTTGCCAACGGTTTAGACATTAATTGCTGTGTGTTGAGTTATTTTGAAGGGACAGCAAATTTACACTGTTATACAAGCTGTATAACTACTACTTTACATTGTAGCAACGTGTCATTTGTTCAGTGTTGTCACATGAAAAGATATAATAAAATATTTACCAAAATGTGAGGGGTGGTACTCACTTTTGTGAGATACTGTATATAATTGTATAGAAGACAAACACTCCAGATACCAGGTCACAAATGCCTGGGGTGCAACAGAGTTGTAGAAGCAAAAGAAGAGTACACTCACCAGGACTTTTTCAAAGGTTTATTTCCTAAGATGTGAACGTTTTCGGGGGTTTAGCCCCTTCCTCGGACATAGTGTCAATATATATATATATATAAATAAATTACTTTTCCCCTGCCTTTAATTCACAATCTTCTCTGTCTGTTTTGTGTGTGTGTGTTCTACAATGCAAGTAATAGTCTATATTACTTTAAAACAGCAAATATTACCTTTCTGATTAAAGGGACACTGAACCCAATTTTTTTTCTTTAATGGTTCAGATAGAGCATGAAATTTTAAGCAACTTTCTTAATTTACTCCTATTATCAAATTTTCTTCATTCTCTTGGTATCTTTATTTGAAATGTAAGAATGTAAGTTTAGATGCCGGCCCATTTTTGGTGAACAACCTGGGTTGTCCTTGCTGATTGGTGGATAAATTCATCCACCAATAAAAAAGTGCTGTCCAGAGTACTGAACCAAAAAACTTAGATGCCCTTTTCAAATAAAGATAGCAAAAGAACAAAGAAAAAAAATTATAATAGAGAGTAAATTAGAAAGTTGCTTAAAATTACATGCTCTATCTGAAGCACAAAATAAAAAAAATTGGGTTCCGTGTCCCTTTAAAGTACTGTACTATGTATACACAAGTATTAAACATTATATAAAACAACCTTAAGTTTAAATGTATGTTGTATTATGACATGTAAATATTGCCTAAATGTCATAAGATATTGTTGTTTACACTTGGTTCCACCCTATGGTTGCCACCTCAGCTATGTTTTCCTGGACACTTTAAGTTACACATGCTGCAGCGTGTGCAGGAAGGAATATGTATAGTGCATATGAAAAGTGCTGTCCAGAAACACAATACATGTTCCTTCCTATACACCCTGCAGCATGTGTATCCAGGAAAACATGGCTGAGGTGGCAACCCTATTCCACCCCCTCTCCAAACTGTCCCATTTTAAAGTTGGAAATATTCCAAAATCCAAACCTTTTTTGGTCCCAATCCGTTTGCATAGAGTTTTCTCTACCAGTATGGCCAATACAGAAAAAGAATAGATGGGTTTATGTCCTCTAACACTTCTATGTGATGTAAGGTCTTGTTTATTTACATAGGGTCTCCGATAGGGAGATTGGGTAAATACTGTGTCCTTAGACCGGTTTGGCTTTGCAGAACTATACAAAATTTAGTAACACATTTATACTTTTAAAATGCTATTAAAGTGACATTGTAAACTAGATTTTTTGTTTGGATAAATGTTTTGTAGATGATCCATTTATATAGCCTATCTGGGAGTGGTTTTGTAACAATGATTATTTTTGCTTATTTTTTAATAACCTGCTGATTTTTAGACTTCTGACCAAGCCCCAAAGTATCAGATGTAAACTGAAGTCTGCAGCTTTCTTCTGTTTAATGGGCCTTTTCTTATGCATGGAAGGGTAGGAGTGTCTTCTCTTCCTCCTCTCTCAGCCCTTTAAATGGGTGTCCCAGCCTAAATTGTGAGCTTCTAAGGAAAGTTTTATACTGGATTTTTAGATCAGTATCTGTGCATATTCTTCTTTATAGTAGTGTCTATTACATGCAGTTAGATGAAAATTGGTGTATACTGTCTCTTTAAATAATGGGCTTTGGTTGCAGGTCTTATTTAATACATTGTTTAAATGGCCATTGTAGTTAAAAAAAATTTTTTTAAAAAATGTATGCTTTAATTTGATAGTGTCATTTTTAGACTATCGACCCTTTAATACTATTTGTTTAACCAAGCGCTTGTTTATTGGTGACTACATTCAGTCAACCAATAAGCAAGTGTAACCCAGGTTCTGAACCAAAAATGGGCTGGCTCCTAAACTTTACATTCCTGCTTTTTTAAATAAAAATAGCCAAAGAAAGAAGAAAAATTGATAATAGGAGTAAATTAGAAAGTTGCTTAAAGGGACACTGTAACCAAAATTTTTCTTTCGTGATTCAGATTGAGCATGAAATTTTAAGCAACTTTCTAATTTACTCCTATTATCAAATTTTATTCATTCTCTTGGTATCTTTATTTGAAATGCAAGAATGTAAGTTTAGGTGCCGGCCCATTTTTGGTGAACAACCTGGGTTGTCCTTGCTGATTGGTGGATAAATTCATCCACCAATAAAAAAGTGCTGTCCAGAGTACTGAAACCGAAAAAAAAGCTTAGATGCCTTCTTTTACAAATAATGATAGCAAGAGAACAAAGAAAAATTGATAATAGGAGTAAATTAGAAATTTGCTTAAAATTGCATGCTCTTTCTGAATTACAAAAGACAAAATTTGGGTTCAGTGTCCCTTTAAAATTGCATGCCCTGGAGGTCGGGCTAGCTGGCAAAGGAAACAGCAGCATATGAGATGTGTAAAAAAGGGTATTAAACTAATAAAAAGCAGCTTACTGAGGCCACTACTTACTACTTGTTGGCATCCTCAACTAAGGGGTAATAAATAACATCAAATTGGAAGCACTAGAAAAAACGGAACTTCAACCTGAATTTGAGAACCAGGGAAAATTCAGGAAAGTCCCCGGCTGCGGCCTACTCTGGATCGAGTAGGCCCCCCAAAGAAGACAAAAATAGCTGGATTTGTAAAGGCAGCCCAAAAAAGGTAGACACATACACTGAGAGATCATTTAGAGGAGAATAGAAGCCAAAATAAGCCTTTTGCAATCAGGAGAAAAACGGAGGCCCTCACAGCCAGCAATCCTAGTAGCCTCTCTGAATAAAAGTGGTGTAAGAAAATACACAGACATCCATGCTGGGATAGTGTACAGAAGTATAAGAAAATCAGAAGCAAAAGAGGCATCCAGATATATTAAGAGTCCCTGCAGAGGGGTAAGTGGCGGAAAAATACACCCTTTTATTTATACATCTCTTTAAGTCAATAGAAGCATTACACCTGCAGCAGAATTATTCAGGACTGCATTGAACTGCAGGAACACAATCTCATCGTGAAAATAATGTAAACACATAGATAAAATAGAGGGTGTAACCAGCCAGCTCACTGACTCCAATGATATGCTCTCAGGTAATTCATATGCCATTAAATGGCGTTCTGTTTTTGGTCGCTGCCTTTATACCAAACCTCAAGTATACAGGGAGTGCAGAATTATTAGGCAAATGAGTATTTTGACCACATCATCCTCTTTATGCATGTTGTCTTACTCCAAGCTGTATAGGCTCGAAAGCCTACTACCAATTAAGCATATTAGGTGATGTGCATCTCTGTAATGAGAAGGGGTGTGGTCTAATGACATCAACACCCTATATCAGGTGTGCATAATTATTAGGCAACTTCCTTTCCTTTGGCAAAATGGGTCAAAAGAAGGACTTGACAGGCTCAGAAAAGTCAAAAATAGTGAGATATCTTGCAGAGGGATGCAGCACTCTTAAAATTGCAAAGCTTCTGAAGCGTGATCATCGAACAATCAAGCGTTTCATTCAAAATAGTCAACAGGGTCGCAAGAAGCGTGTGGAAAAACCAAGGCGCAAAATAACTGCCCATGAACTGAGAAAAGTCAAGCGTGCAGCTGCCAAGATGCCACTTGCCACCAGTTTGGCCATATTTCAGAGCTGCAACATCACTGGAGTGCCCAAAAGCACAAGGTGTGCAATACTCAGAGACATGGCCAAGGTAAGAAAGGCTGAAAGACGACCACCACTGAACAAGACACACAAGCTGAAACGTCAAGACTGGGCCAAGAAATATCTCAAGACTGATTTTTCTAAGGTTTTATGGAATGATGAAATGAGAGTGAGTCTTGATGGGCCAGATGGATGGGCCCGTGGCTGGATTGGTAAAGGGCAGAGAGCTCCAGTCCGACTCAGACGCCAGCAAGGTGGAGGTGGAGTACTGGTTTGGGCTGGTATCATCAAAGATGAGCTTGTGGGGCCTTTTCGGGTTGAGGATGGAGTCAAGCTCAACTCCCAGTCCTACTGCCAGTTTCTGGAAGACACCTTCTTCAAGCAGTGGTACAGGAAGAAGTCTGCATCCTTCAAGAAAAACATGATTTTCATGCAGGACAATGCTCCATCACACGCGTCCAAGTACTCCACAGCGTGGCTGGCAAGAAAGGGTATAAAAGAAGAAAATCTAATGACATGGCCTCCTTGTTCACCTGATCTGAACCCCATTGAGAACCTGTGGTCCATCATCAAATGTGAGATTTACAAGGAGGGAAAACAGTACACCTCTCTGAACAGTGTCTGGGAGGCTGTGGTTGCTGCTGCACGCAATGTTGATGGTGAACAGATCAAAACACTGACAGAATCCATGGATGGCAGGCTTTTGAGTGTCCTTGCAAAGAAAGGTGGCTATATTGGTCACTGATTTGTTTTTGTTTTGTTTTTGAATGTCAGAAATGTATATTTGTGAATGTTGAGATGTTCTATTGGTTTCACTGGTAAAAATAAATAATTGAAATGGGTATATATTATTATATATAGCTAAAACTAAAAACAAACTAAAAACTACTTCCAAAAATATTCAGCTTTGATATTAATGAGTTTTTTGGGTTCATTGAGAACATGGTTGTTGTTTAATAATAAAATTAATCCTCAAAAATACAACTTGCCTAATAATTCTGCACTCCCTGTATGAAAAAATGATCTAGTCATTAAAACAAATATTCTGCCTAACGCTGACATAAACATACGCCCACTTTCATTAATTGTTTATGACTTGGTGCTCCCGTGTACTCGTCTGTACCGCCACGGCAGTCAGAACCACATCTTAGAAGCAGAAACATGGCTGCCAGGAGATCAGTGAAGGGCGATAATTCGCTGAAGACTACCAATATGTCCTCTTTTTTTTAAAACAACCCAATCTGATAAAATTCCCAAAGATTCAGAGATAGAAGAGGAATCAGAGGGGGAACCCACACAACCTCGAGATGACAGTGTCCCTCTCACAAGGGCAGATTTACGCACACTAGTCTCTAAGCAGGATATTGCTGATAACTTTGAGAAATTGTGGGAGAAGATTGACTCTATCCACACATCAGTCACTAACAGTTTGTCAGAGATCAAATCTGACTTGGTGGACATGGGGGGGAGAATTGAGACCCTAGAAGACCAACAGGACTCTATTGTGGGAAACATGGATGAAATGACACAAAAAATTTCCTCACAACAACAACTAATAGCGGAATGTCAAGATAAATTGGAGGACCTCGAAAATAGAAGTAGACGTAACAACATCAGACTGAAGGGAATTCCGGAAGAAGTCACTTCTAGAGATCTACCAGCATATCTATCTCAACTCTTCAGCCAGATCACTGAAAAACCAGCTGACTATATTTTCCAGGTGGAAAGGGCTCACAGAGCTTTAAAGGCTAAACCTAAGAACGGCCTTCCCCCCAGGGATGTAGTAATCAGATTAACTTTCTTCCCTGACAAAGAGAAAATACTACAAGCCTCTAGGAGACATCCTACCTTCAAATTTCAGGGGAATGTGATTCAGTTCTTTCAGGACCTAAGCTTGCAAACTCTACAACGCAGGGGTACCTTACGGCCCCTTACGCTTTTGCTCCGGAAACATCAGATACCATATAAGTGGGGCTTCCCCTTTGCGCTCATCATCACCAAAGACTCTAAAATAATAACCCTCAAAGAGCAAGATATTCCTGAAATTTGTAAAGTCCTGGGCTTAGAAGCCCCAGCATTACCACATCTGGAAGCTCCCTCTAATGGCGAGTCAACACAAGAAACCAGACACAAAGCATTATGGCAGAAAATTAACTAAAATAAACTCGAGGAAACAGAACTTGACTCCTCAATGTGAAAGATACCCGAGACTGAGGTAACACTACCAAATTTCGGTTAACGGCCTAGTTGATGGTTGTTTAGAAGCCTTTGAACTTTTCACTAATTACTCAAAAACAAACTTTGATGACGCTCATTTGGTTGAGGTTGTGAGCTGACTTTAGATATGACCTGACTTGTGAGCTGGAGGGGTGCCCTTTCCCCCTCGCAATACTGATTGTTGATTATTTGTTCATTTTCACAATGTTGTCCCCTAGCTGACTGTTTCAGGGACGGGGACCTGTTTTTTATTCTGTTGCATGTAATGTGCTGTTTTTTCTCTAATGTTTCTTTTTACCCCAGTGACAACTTTGTAATGCTCCTTGATACTGAAACTACTATTCAAGACTCCAGCAAGGTAAAGGTCGGAACCAGAAGGTACCAGTTTAAGCAGCCCTAACATACACAACATTACCAAACAATGTTCCCTAGAATAACTTTGCTTTCCCATAATGTCAGGGGACTTAACACTGACACCAAACGTAAGATAGCGATGTCCCAATATGCCTCATTGCAGGCAAACTTATTATTTTTACAAGAAACACACCTTCTTAAAGCTAATATCCCAAGATACTGGCCACGACACTTCACAACCTACTACCATGCCACGGCATCCACCAAGAAAAGGGGAGTCTCTATTTTAATTCATTCCTCTATTAATTTCACACATATATCTACCATTGAGGACCCAGAAGGGAGATATCTTATTGTCAGGGGTCAGATTTTAGACACTGAGATCACTCTATGCAATGTCTATGCACCCAACGAGAACCAGCACTCATTCTTTCGACATATAGCACACCTATTAACACAATGGTCCCAAACTAAGATCATTTTAGCAGGGGATTTTAATATCACTATGTCCCTGATTAAACATACATCTAATAGCTTTTTGACTAACAAGCAACTCCGACATAATCGACTAGTCAAATCTATTCAAGATCCCTTATCACCTCACTCCCTAATAGATAAATGGGATACATTATATGGAGCAACTACTGATACTACTTTCTATTCAGCTACACACAACTCATACTTGAGATTAGACTATGTATATGTTAGCCAGATTCTTCAACCCTTAATACGAAAATCTGACATCCATGCCTGTGTATGGTCGGATCATTCCATTGTTTCCCTACAGATAGACGGACTAAGAGATCCATCACGTAGCAAAACTTGGACGTTCGACCCTACATATCTTAAAAACCCTCAGGCACACGAAAACACTCTACGAGCATTAACAGAATATTGGACTATCAACACTGACTCCACTTTAAATCCAATAAACATATGGGCAGCACATAAGGTAGTGCTACGGGGATTGCTTATCAAAGAAAAAGCGGTCCAAAACAAAAAATACAGAAATCAACTAGAAGAGCTTTATAGGGAAATAAATTTACTAGAGAGACAACACAGACTATCGAAATTGACTTCCACCCTAACCATGCTCCAGACTAAAAAAAAACTACTAATGTCGATGCTTAACTCCCAAGCTACTAGGGCTACTCAAAAATTGAAATCTCGGTATTTCATTTACGCGAATAAACCGGATAAATTTATGGCCTACAAAATCAGGGAAAGATGTAGAGCCTCAGCCATCCCAGTTATTGAGACCATTCGGGGTACCTCCACTTCACATCCACAGGAAATAGTCGATACATTTGCAACCTATTATGGGGACTTATACGACGGACACAAAGTCATTCATAACACAACAGAAACTCTCACGACAGAATTTTTCACATATTCCCCCCTGCACACAATATCTAGGGAACACAGGGAAACACTTAATGCTAAGATATCTGCGGCGGAGGTGATACTGTGATCCGAGATCTTAAACCGGGGAAGGCGGCGGGCCCTGACGGGCTTCCAGGGGAATACTATAAACTATTTGGATCCACGCTGCTCCCTCACCTTACCACATTTTGCAACCATATTATCCACCAGAACTCTTATATGCAAAAATTGTAGTGATACCCAAACCTGGCAGAAACCATAGACTTTGTAAAAATTATCGCCCGATATCCCTTATAAATCAAGATTTGAAGATCTTTACAAAGATTTGGGCAAATCGCCTTAAACTAATTATACCCCACCTGGTGCATCCTGATCAGGTGGGATTCATCAAAGATAGGGACGCTCCGGATAATATCAGAAAGGTGACAAATCTCGTGCAATGGTTGGATAAGACAAAAACGCCTTCTCTGCTCCTGTCATTGGATGCGGAGAAGGCGTTTGATAGAATTGATTGGAAATATATGTTCACCACCCTTGGGATGATGGGGTTTGATGGTACATTTATAACAGCCTTACAAGCGATATACTCTCTCCCATTCGCCCAGGTAGCCTCAGCTGGATACAAGTCCAAAAGTTTTCCAATCCTAAACGGCACGAGACAGGGTTGCCCTCTTTCACCACTATTATTCGCCCTTTGTATAGAGCCACTAGCAGCCAGAATCAGATCTCACCCTGATATCTCGGGGGTCTCTGTAGCAAATTCGGAGTATAAGCTTTCGCTCTTTGCAGATGACATCCTATTAACCGTCACCAAGCCACTTATCTCACTCCCCAACCTCTATGGGATCTTAGACACATTTTCAATTATATCAGGATATAAGATAAACACAGATAAATGTGAGGTCCTACCTATCGCTATTCCCTTACACTCTCAAAAATTATTAGAATCCAATTTCGATTTCAAATGGATGAAACATACACTCAAATATCTAGGAATTTTCCTGCCACCACAGACTAATTTATTATATAAATTCAACTATATCCCCCTTTTTAAACAGATCAGACTAGACCTTAGGAAATGGAAAAGTTACAACTTTTCCTGGCTAGGGAGACTTGCAGCTGTCAAAATGACTATTTTACCTAGAATTTTATATCTATTTTGATCACTCCCTATAAAGATCAACAGGCCTGATATAGAAAAGTTGCAAACTGAGCTTCTCTCCTTCATTAGAGGGAGCAAATCTGCTAGAGTATCAAAATTTATAATAAATAGACACAAAACACTAGGAGGGGTTGGAGGACCGGCATTGTTAGATTACTATAAGGCCGCTAGAATAGCACAGGATAAAATGCTTTTACAGAAGTCAACTGATGCATTGTGGCCCAGATGGGAGGCTGGGGTGAACCAGATTCAATCTTCTGGGACAGGAAAATTCAACAATCCACTTTATCCCACCCAACACCTTACACTTCAGAGCTTACCTTACATACATGGTCAAAAGTGATATTGGGCAACGATCTAATGCCAAGATTCTCTCTTTCCACCCCAATTCAATATATCTTTCCTGACGAGCTAAGACCACAGTTTAAGAAGTGGGAGAATAAGGGACTGTACCGAGTTGCAGACATATTAAATAACGGGAAGTTGCTCTCCTTCAATCAATTGCAATAGAAAGTAGCACCAATACAAATACATTGGTATCTTTACCTCCAACTCAGCTCCTCAGTCAGATCATTTCTCAGAGACACTCAGAAGGGAGCCCCTACTATTTTGGAACTACTTTGTAACAGCCCCCATCGCTCCAAACACACTATTTCCAGACTATACTTGACTATTCAATCTGGTCCACTTAAGACCAAATCCTCGGTTATGACAGCCTGGGAAAGGGACTTGAATATGACTAAAGACCTAGTGGACTGGGAACACCTATTTCAGACCGCTGATAGAGGCCTTTTGAGTGCAGACTTAAAAGAAAACGTTATGAAAACACTTTTCCGATGGTACTTGACACCGGTTAAGACCGCACATATGTCCACACAAGGCAGCAAACTATGCTATCGAGGGTGCGGGGAAGTAGGCACATATCGCCATATGTGGTGGGACTGCGCTAGGGTCAATGCAATCTGGATGAGATTGGCTTCTTTCATGGGTCACCTGATAGGTGAGGAGATCAATTTCACTATACAACAAGTTCTCTTACACAATCACAACACCTTATATAACAAACACTTAAATACCTTTTTCAATATTCTATGTAAGGTCACCAGAACATGTATTGCTAAATATTGGAAGACAGGGGTCCCTACCTAGTCTGAAATAATTAATAAGATAGAATACACATACAATATGTACGAATTGGCATCTGGGATCCTAGACAACAAGGACACATTTCATCAGATCTGGTTCTATTGGATAAATGGGGATGCTTCAGACCGGGATCTACCCAATAGGAGTACCATACCTTGATCAACATGCATTACACACTTAGATTCAAAAGCACTACCATGATAAGCTTATCCAGCTGTTGCTGGATATGTTGTCACCTTTACCCATGTTATATCCCCCCCTTTTTTTTTCAATATAAATTTATGGTATAACTTACCTTCCTTGTCTTATATTGCTCAAGGGGATAAGTTCTCCCCCTTTCTCTTTTATGTCTCTTAGAGGGAGGTCTAGGAAACCATATATGTTATGTTTTACATCATGATTGCGGAGAACTGAGATCTAATTTTTGAATATTTGAGTTATACAAGTTCAAAACTTTATTTGTTATGACAATGTGTTTTATTTTCAATTTGTTTGAAAACGTAATTGGCAAATTTTGATGTAAATGTACTTCATAAATCTTTGCAAACTTTAATAAAAAATATTTAAACATAAAATTGCATGTCCTATCTGAATCATAAAAGATACATTTTGGATTTGGTATCCCTTTAATCTTGCAGCAGGAATGTTACTTTATGCATATATTTAATCTATCTTGAAATATTTTGCATATTTTCTTTTTCATTATCACTTATTTGTATAGAGCCGAAAAATTCCATGGCACTGTGTACAAAGATAGGGGTATACAACGACTAGGATTTGTGATAAAATACAAAACATAAAAAACTAAACAGATCTAGTACAGGAGGAAAAGGGGCCTGCTCCGGAGAACTTAAGGTCATTTAGAAGTAGATTGCAATAATCACATGTACAAGAAAATGAGGAAATTAAATAGTATTTTTTTAGTTTGAAAAAAGGAAGGGATGAATTCTGGAAATGTTGCGTAGGTGTGCAAGGCAGGATTGAGAGAGCAGAGACATAAGGTTTGGGGTAGCTTGCCACATGGATTGTAGTTGCAGCAGTGAGTCAGGCAGTTCAAGAATTATTTTGGTTAGGATGAAATACAGAGGAGAGATGGTAAGCATCTCTGAATAGACTTCTGCTGGCTTTGATATCCTGCCATGTTTTGCTATTCGGTTTTAAATTTATACAATAAATGATTAAATGTGTCTTTTTTTTTTTTTTAAAACACACTTTGCAGTGTTGTTACATTGTGTATATTAAAGTTAAAGTCGAGTTTATTCATTAACCTTTACATTTAAGCATCTTTTTTCAAATACCTTTTTCTTTATGAAAACAGCCTGGTGATCTTCCGCCCGCAGCACCTGCTGTACACAGCAATGACAAATCCGTCTTCGTTCAATCATTGCGTGCACCCCAAGTTGTCAAGCTTGTGAGGCCACACAATGATTAAAGGAAGCCGGATTCGTCATTGCTGTGCTAAGTACAGCCGGTGCTGCGGGCGGAGAATCCCTGGTCTGCTTCCATAAAGAAAAAGGTAAGTATTTGAAAAAAGACACTTAAATGTAAAGTTTAATAAATGAAAGTGCCCCTGTTTTTAAGAGTATTTTTAAAAACCGGGCACTTTCTCAATAAAATTGACATTCACTTTAATTTTTTTAAATGATAATAAATGGTTTGCTAAAGATATAGTTCATCCTTTCTTCAATGCAACAGGTTTTTCTTTTGAGAATTTATATTTTTCTTTTAATGTTTGTGACCTTGTATTCTGATAGAGTTGTGGCAGTAGCCCTTATCAGCCAATGAGCAAACCGTATCAGTTTTTGCACAAAGATGAATATATAGTCCAGTACTTGACAAATATGTTCAAAATCTACGATCCAGGTATTTTGTCCGTTTCAGAATAACAACCTTTTTTCAGTCATGGGACTGCTATTGAAAAGCAGTGCACTAATTAAAATAGCCAGTAGGTGGAGCTGTCCGCTTGTGTTTCAGCAAAGTTAAGCAAGTTTAACAGCCTGAAATTGATACACCGATCAGACCAGACTTATCGAGCAACAAGATTTAGCAGCCACTTCCCTATTATCTTCCTGTCCAGCTGCTTGAGGTGAGGGTGCCTAACTGCCTATTAATCACTGCAGACTGAAATTCATAGAATAGGTGCAGACCCAATATTATCTAACATGCTAACAATGCAGAAAAGTGATTGCTGAAAAATGCAAGTAAAAAAAACGTTTTTGTTCATTAAACTTTGATACAGTCTGTGTGATTATTTAATTAGGTTATAATAATGTTTTAGCAAATGTTTTTGTTCATTTAACTTAGTTTAATTATATATTCTGTGTTGTGCGATTATTAGACACTGTTTATAATGCTGTTTAGCATTTAAAGTCTTCATTTCAAAGCTTTAAAAATAATGTATTAGGTGTTACTTATGTCAATTTTGAGAGGGGCCTGGAACCTAACTCCCTCACTTCCTATTGACTTACATTATAAACTGGGTTTCCATTTACAACGGTTTCGATTTACAAACATTCCTTCTGGAACCTAAACTCAGCGTAAACTGAGGGATACCTATGTATGTATGTATATGTAAAAAGTCTACACACCCCTGTTAAAATGTCAGGTATCTGTGATTAAAAATAAATAAATAGACAAAGATAAATCATTTCAGAACTTTTTCCACCTTTAATGTGACCTATAAACTACACAACTCAATTGAAAAACAAACTGAAATCTTTAAGGTGGAGGGAAGTAAACACAAAAACTAAAATAACGTGGTTGCATAAGTGTGCACACCTTATAACTGGGGATGTAGCTGTGTTCAGGATTAAGCAATCACATTCAAAACCATGTTAAATAAGAGTCCTCATACACCTGCCATAATTTAAAGTGCCCCTGATTAACCCTGAATAAAGTTCAGCTGTTCTAGTAGGTCTTTCCTGATATTTTCTTAGTAGCGTCCTACACAAAAGCCATGGTCCGCAGAGAGCTTCCAACGCATCAGAGGTATCTCATTGTTAAAAGGTATCAGTCAGGAGAAGGGTACAAAAGAATTTCCAAGGCATTAGATATACCATGGAACCAGTGACGTCAGAGGCTGGTGAGGCAGTGGCAGGATACGCCTTCATTCTTTAGATATCCTTTGTTGAAGAAATAGCAATGCACATGGGTGAGCCAATCACATGAGGTATCTATGTGCAGCCACCAATCAGCAGCTACTAAACATATTTAGATATGATTTTCAACAAAGGACATCAAAAGAATGAAGAAAATTAGATATTAGATGTAAATTGGAAAGTTATTTAAATTTGCATATGGGTTTCATATGGGTTTCATGTCCCTTTAAATGGTGTCTTGGAAAACTGGTCAACTTAGTAAACATCTGATTTTAGTCTAAAAGGATTGTAACAGAAACTCTTGCCAGATAACACAATGCTTGCTCTGATTATGAGATCTAGAAATCCATGCCCATTAAAATATGTTTAAAAACATACTTTTTACTTTAATGCTGCAAATTATGCTTATAGATTCTTTCATTACATAAGGGATGAGAGTCAGAGGGGGAGGAAGAGAGACAGAGAGAGAAAGAGACCATGGGAGAGAACAACACATAATAAGAGAGATGGCTATATATATATATATATGACACACACAAGGGGGGGGGACCACTGCATTTTAAGTAATAAAACAGCAGAGCTACAGAGAGTTCATAAAAATTAGTCTATAATTTAGTGTGAAGTACAGAGGCAAGCTGCTAAGTTAGTTTTCTTAGTGGGTGTAAAGTTTGAGTAAACAAAATACAAAAACGACCCTGCTGTAAAAGAGTAAACAAACACTAAACCACATTCATTAAATTATAATTTTCACTAACAGAATCCATTTCAGTAAAATCTTATTTTAATAAGATGTGGCTGAAACACTGCTCTCTGTGCCTCTTTTCCTGCTCTGTAAGGATTCAGGAAGTGACAGTGGCACATTCCACTGCACTTAGAGGGGAAGAACAGAACTCTCTTTTTCACTTTAGCAAAGCTAGCAGGTTCACAGGACAGCAACAAAATATATGAAAGTTGTTGTTTTTTTCCGTTTTTGTTTTGTTTTATATGATTTAACATCCAGCCCCAACCCTATGTTCCACTTACTAATGCCTCTCGCTGGATTGGTTCAGCCCAAATAGGACTGCCTCAAATAAGCAGTTAATGGGCCATGCAATGATCTTAACCACTTGCATCCAGTAGGTGGCGCAGCATGTTGTGTAATGGTGGGCAGACCTGCTTGTGCCTCTTCATTGCACAACATATAGCTGTGAGAAAAAAAAAATGCTGGGAAAAAAATTTTACAATTTTTTTTTTTTTTAAAGCCAATAAAAATTTTTTATTTCTTCTGTTAAGTGTGATCAGTCCACGGGTCATCATTACTTCTGGGATATTACTCCTCCCCAACAGGAAGTGCAAGAGGATTCACCCAGCAGAGCTGCATATAGCTCCTCCCCTCTACGTCACTCCCAGTCATTCTCTTGCACCCAACGACTAGATAGGATGTGTGAGAGGACTATGGTGATTATACTTAGTTTTATATCTTCAATCAAAAGTTTGTTATTTTAAAATAGCACCGGAGTGTGTTATTATCTCTCTGGCAGAGTTTGAAGAAGAATCTACCAGAGTTTTTGTTATGATTTTAGCCGGAGTAGTTAAGATCATATTGCTGTTTCTCGGCCATCTGAGGAGAGGTAAACTTCAGATCAGGGGACAGCGGGCAGATGAATCTGCATAGAGGTATGTAGCAGTTTTTATTTTCTGACAATGGAATTGATGAGAAAATCCTGCCATACCGATATAATGTCATGTATGTATACTTTACACTTCAGTATTCTGGGGAATGGTACTTCACTAGAATTACACTGTAAGAAATACATAAAGCTGTTTAATAACTAGAGATTATGTTTAACGTTTTTGCTGGAATGTAAAATCGTTTTCATTTGCTGAGGTACTGAGTGAATAAATGTTTGGGCACTATTTTTCCACTTGGCAGTTGCTTAATCTGTTTTCTGACAGTTTCTGTTCTCCCTCACTGCTGTGTGTGAGGGGGAGGGGCCGTTTTTTTGGCGCTTTTACTATGCATCAAATATTTCAGTCAGCAACTCATTGTATTCCCTGCATGATCCGGTTCATCTCTACAGAGCTCAGGGGTCTTCAAAACTTATTTTGAGGGAGGTAATTTCTCTCAGCAGAGCTGTGAGAATTATAGTTTGACTGAGATAAAAAACGTTTATTCTGTAATTTGTTTCCTGCTTTCAGAATTTGTTATCTTTGCTAATGGATTAAACCTTTGCTAAAGTTGTGTTGTTTACAAGGATTGAGGCTATAACTGTTTCAATTTATTAATTTTCAACTGTCATAGATCTTCTGTGCTTCTTAAAGGCACAGTACGTTTTAATATTATTCTAATTGAATTGTATTTCCAAGTTGCAAGTTTATTTGCTAGTGTGTTAAACATGTCTGATTCAGAGGATGATACCTGTGTCATTTGTTGCAATGCCAAAGTGGAGCCCAATAGAAATTTATGTACTAACTGTATTGATGCTACTTTAAATAAAAATCAATCTGTACAAATTGAACAAATTTCACCAAACAACGAGGGGAGAGTTATGCCGACTAACTCGCCTCACGTGTCAGTACCTACATCTCCCGCTCAGAGGGAGGTGCGTGATATTGTAGCGCCGAGTACATCTGGGCGGCCATTACAAATCACATTACAGGATATGGCTACTGTTATGACTGAGGTTTTGGCTAAATTACCAGAACTAAGAGGTAAGCGTGATCACTCTGGGGTGAGAACAGAGTGCGCTGATAATATTAGGGCCATGTCAGACACTGCGTCACAGGTGGCAGAACATGAGGACGGAGAACTTCATTCTGTGGGTGACGGTTCTGATCCAAACAGACTGGATTCAGATATTTCAAATTTTAAATTTAAACTGGAAAACCTCTGTGTATTACTAGGGGAGGTGTTAGCGGCTCTGAATGATTGTAACACAGTTGCAATACCAGAGAAAATGTGTAGGTTGGATAAATATTTTGCGGTACCGACGAGTACTGAGGTTTTTCCTATACCTAAGAGACTTACTGAAATTGTTACTAAGGAGTGGGATAGACCCGGTGTGCCGTTCTCACCCCCTCCGATATTTAGAAAAATGTTTCCAATAGACGCCACCACAAGGGACTTATGGCAAACGGTCCCTAAGGTGGAGGGAGCAGTTTCTACCTTAGCTAAGCGTACCACTATCCCGGTGGAGGATAGCTGTGCTTTTTCAGATCCAATGGATAAAAAGTTAGAGGGTTACCTTAAGAAAATGTTTGTTCAACAAGGTTTTATATTGCAACCCCTTGCATGCATTGCGCCGATCACGGCTGCAGCGGCATTCTGGATTGAGTCTCTGGAAGAGAACATTGGTTCAGCTACTCTGGACGACATTACGGACAGGCTTAGAGTCCTTAAACTAGCTAATTCATTCATTTCGGAGGCCGTAGTACATCTTACTAAACTTACGGCGAAGAATTCAGGATTCGCCATTCAGGCACGCAGGGCGCTGTGGCTAAAATCCTGGTCAGCTGATGTTACTTCTAAGTCTAAATTGCTTAATATACCTTTCAAAGGGCAGACCTTATTCGGGCCCGGGTTGAAAGAGATTATCGCTGACATTACAGGAGGTAAAGGCCATGCCCTGCCTCAGGACAAAGCCAAAGCCAAGACTAGACAGTCTAATTTTCGTTCCTTTCGTAATTTCAAAGCAGGAGCAGCATCAACTTCCTCTGCACCAAAACAGGAAGGAGCTGTTGCTCGCTACAGACAAGGCTGGAAACCTAACCAGTCCTGGAACAAGGGCAAGCAGACTAGGAAACCTGCTGCTGCCCCTAAAACAGCATGAATTGAGGGCCCCCGATCCGGGATCGGATCTAGTGGGGGGCAGACTTTCTCTCTTCGCCCAGGCTTGGGCAAGAGATGTTCAGGATCCCTGGGCGCTAGAGATAATATCTCAGGGATACCTTCTGGACTTCAAATACTCTCCTCCAAGAGAGAGATTTCATCTGTCAAGATTGTCAACAATCCAGACAAAGAAAGAGGCGTTTCTACGCTGCGTACAAGAGCTCTTGTTAATGGGAGTAATCCATCCAGTTCCACGATCAGAACAGGGACAGGGGTTTTACTCAAATCTGTTTGTGGTTCCCAAAAAAGAGGGAACTTTCAGACCAATCCTGGACTTAAAGATCCTAAACAAATTCCTAAGAGTTCCATCGTTCAAGATGGAGACTATTCGGACAATTTTACCTATGATCCAAGAAGGTCAGTACATGACCACTGTAGATTTAAAAGATGCTTACCTTCACATACCAATTCACAAAGATCATTATCGGTACCTAAGGTTTGCCTTCCTAGACAGGCATTACCAGTTTGTGGCTCTTCCATTCGGATTGGCTACAGCTCCAAGAATCTTCACAAAGGTTCTGGGTGCTCTTCTGGCGGTACTAAGACCGCGGGGAATCTCGGTAGCTCCATACCTAGACGACATTCTGATACAAGCTTCAAGCTTTCAAACTGCCAAGTCTCATACAGAGTTAGTGCTGGCATTTCTAAGGTCACATGGATGGAAGGTGAACGAAAAGAAAAGTTCACTCGTTCCACTCACAAGAGTTCCCTTCCTGGGGACTCTTATAGATTCTGTAGAAATGAAGATTTACCTGACAGAGGACAGGCTAACAAGACTTCAAAGTGCTTGCCGCACCCTACATTCCATTCAACACCCGTCAGTGGCTCAATGCATGGAGGTAATCGGCTTAATGGTAGCGGCAATGGACATAGAACCCTTTGCACGCTTACACCTCAGACCACTGCAACTGTGCATGCTAAGTCAGTGGAATGGGGATTACTCAGACTTATCCCCTTCTCTGAATCTGGATCAAGAGACCAGAAATTCTCTTCTATGGTGGCTTTCTCGGCCACATCTGTCCAGGGGGATGCCATTCAGCAGACCAGACTGGACAATTGTAACAACAGACGCCAGCCTTCTAGGTTGGGGTGCCGTCTGGAATTCTCTGAAGGCTCAGGGACAATGGAGTCAGGAGGAGAGTCTCCTGCCAATAAACATTCTGGAATTGAGAGCAGTTCTCAATGCCCTCCTGGCTTGGCCCCAGTTGACAACTCGGGGGTTCATCAGGTTTCAGTCGGACAACATCACGACTGTAGCTTACATCAACCATCAGGGAGGGACAAGAAGCTCCCTAGCTATGATGGAAGTATCAAAGATAATTCGCTGGGCAGAGTCTCACTCTTGCCACCTGTCAGCAATCCACATCCCGGGAGTGGAGAACTGGGAGGCGGATTTCTTAAGTCGTCAGACTTTTCATCCGGGGGAGTGGGAACTTCATCCGGAGGTCTTTGCCCAAATACTTCGACGTTGGGGCAAACCAGAGATAGATCTCATGGCGTCTCGACAGAACGCCAAGCTTCCTCGTTACGGGTCCAGATCCAGGGATCCAGGAGCAGTCCTGATAGATGCTCTGACAGCACCTTGGGACTTCAGGATGGCTTACGTGTTTCCACCCTTCCCGTTGCTTCCTCGATTGATTGCCAGAATCAAACGAGAGAGCATCAGTGATTCTAATAGCACCTGCGTGGCCACGCAGGACTTGGTATGCAGACCTGGTGGACATGTCATCCTGTCCACCTTGGTCTCTACCTCTGAAACAGGACCTTCTGATACAGGGTCCCTTCAAACATCAAAATCTAACTTCTCTGAAGCTGACTGCTTGGAAATTGAACGCTTGATTTTATCAAGACGTGGGTTTTCTGAATCAGTTATTGATACCTTAATACAGGCTAGGAAACCTGTTACCAGAAAGATTTACCATAAGATATGGCGTAAATACCTATATTGGTGTGAATCCAAAGGTTACTCTTGAAGTAAGGTTAGGATTCCTAGGATATTGTCTTTTCTACAAGAAGGTTTAGAAAAGGGTTTATCTGCTAGTTCTTTAAAGGGACAGATCTCAGCTCTGTCCATTCTGTTACACAAACGTCTGTCAGAAGTTCCTGACGTCCAGGCTTTTTGTCAGGCTTTGGCCAGGATTAAGCCTGTGTTTAAAACTGTTGCTCCACCATGGAGTTTAAACCTTGTTCTTAATGTTTTACAGGGCGTTCCGTTTGAACCCCTTCATTCCATTGATATAAAGTTGTTATCTTGGAAAGTTCTATTTTTAATGGCTATTTCCTCGGCTCGAAGAGTCTCTGAATTATCAGCCTTACATTGTGATTCTCCTTATTTGATTTTTCATTCGGATAAGGTAGTCCTGCGTACTAAACCTGGGTTCTTACCTAAGGTAGTTACTAACAGGAATATCAATCAAGAGATTGTTGTTCCTTCTTTATGCCCAAATCCTTCTTCAAAGAAGGAACGTCTACTGCACAACCTGGATGTAGTCCGTGCTCTAAAATTTTACTTACAGGCAACTAAGGAATTTCGACAAACGTCTTCTCTGTTTGTCATTTACTCTGGGCAGAGGAGAGGTCAAAAAGCTTCCGCTACCTCTCTTTCTTTTTGGCTTCGTAGCATAATTCGTTTAGCTTATGAGACTGCTGGACAGCAGCCTCCTGAAAGAATTACAGCTCATTCTACTAGAGCTGTGGCTTCCACTTGGGCCTTCAAGAATGAGGCCTCTGTTGAACAGATTTGCAAGGCTGCAACTTGGTCTTCGCTTCATACTTTTTCCAAATTTTACAAATTTGACACTTTTGCTTCATCGGAGGCTATTTTTGGGAGAAAGGTTCTTCAGGCAGTGGTTCCTTCTGTATAAAGAGCCTGCCTATCCCTCCCGTCATCCGTGTACTTTTGCTTTGGTATTGGTATCCCAGAAGTAATGATGACCCGTGGACTGATCACACTTAACAGAAGAAAACATAATTTATGCTTACCTGATAAATTCCTTTCTTCTGTAGTGTGATCAGTCCACGGCCCGCCCTGTTTTTAAGGCAGGTAAATATTTTTTAATTTATACTCCAGTCACCACTTCACCCTTGGCTTTTCCTTTCTCGTTGGTCCTTGGTCGAATGACTGGGAGTGACGTAGAGGGGAGGAGCTATATGCAGCTCTGCTGGGTGAATCCTCTTGCACTTCCTGTTGGGGAGGAGTAATATCCCAGAAGTAATGATGACCCGTGGACTGATCACACTACAGAAGAAAGGAATTTATCAGGTAAGCATAAATTATGTTTTTTGCCCATATGAGAGGTAAAGCACTGCCTCACCTGCCTCTAGTGACTGCACATCACTGCATGGAACACAGTGAAGACAGTCATCTTCAATCATCAAGTGGAGAACATATGGCACAACAATGACATTACCAAGAACTGGATGTCCCTCCAAAATTGATGGAAAGACGAGAATAAAACTGGTCTGGGAGGCTACCAAGGGCCTACAGCACCATTAAAGGAGCTGCAGGAATATCTGGCAAGTACTGGCTGTGTAGCACATGTGACAACAATCTCCCGTATTCTTCATATGTTTGGCCTTTGGGGTAGACGGCAAGACGGAAGCCTTTTCTTACGAAGAAAAACATCCAAACCCAGCTAAATTTAGCAAAAACACATCTGAAGTCTTCCAAAAGCATGTGAGAAAAGGTGTTATGGTCTGATGAAACCAAGGTTGAGCTTTTTGGCAATAATTCCAAAAGCTATGTTTGGTTCAAAAACACTGCATATCACCAAAAGAACACCATACCCACAGAGAAGCATGGGGGTCATAGCATCATGCTTTGGGTCTGTTTTTCTTCAGCTGGAACTGGGGCCTTATTCAAGGTAGAGGGAATTATGAACAGTTCCAAATACCAGACAATAGTTGCACAAAACCTTCAGGCTTCTGCTAGAAAGCTGAATATGAAGCGGAACTTTATCTTTCAGCATGACAACGACCCAAAGCATACATCCAAATCAACAAAGGAATGGCCTCACCAGAAGAAGATTAAAGTTTTGGAATGGCCCAGCCAGAGCCCAGACCTGAATCTGATGGATGATCTGAAAAAGACTGTACACAGGAGATGCCCTCGCAATCTGACATGATTTGGAGTGTTTTTGCAAAGAAGAGTGGGCAAATCTTGCCAAGTCAATATGTGCCATGCAGATAGACTCATACCCAAAAAGACTGAGTGCTGTAATACGATCAAAAGGTGATCCAACAAAGTATTAGTTTAAGGGTGTGCACACTTGTGCAACCATATTTTTATTTTTTTTATTTTTACTTCCCGTCACCTAAAAGATTTTAGTTTGTTTTTCAATTGAGTTGCATAGTTTATAGGTCACATTAAAGGTGGAAAAAGTTCTGAAATTATTTCTTTGTCTCATTTTTTTACATCACAGAAACCTGCCATTTTAACAGAGGTGTGCAGACTTTTTATATCCACTGTATATAATTACACAAACAAACGCTCACTTACACACACTATAGTACTGTGCAAAAGTCTTAGTCCACCACCTGCTTTGTTGTTTTAGCAAAGTTTACATGACCATCTATATTTATTTTTTGGTCTCTTTATTAAAGGGATATTAAACACCAAGGGGCCTATCTATCAAGCTCCGGATAGAGCTTGAGGCCCCGTGTTTCTGGCGAGCATGCAGGCTCGCCAGAAACACCAGACCGCTGCTCCATAACCTGTCCGCCTGATCGGGTTGATTGACACCCCCCTGCTGGTGCAATATTAAATGCGGAGAGCGTATTGCTCGTTGCATTTAGCGAGGTCTTGCGGACCTGATCTGCACTGTTGGATCAGGTCCGCAAGACCTTTGATAAATAGGGGCCCAAGAATTTTATTGTTTAAAAAGATAGATAATCCCTTAATTTACCATTCCCCAGTTTTGCATAACCAACACTGTTATAGAAATATACTTTTTACCTCTGTAATTACCTTGTATCTAAGCTTCTGCTGACTGCCCCCTTATCTCAGATCTTTTGACAATCTTGCATTTCAGGCAATTAGTGCTGACTTTTTTAAATAACTTCATGTGCATAATGTTATCTATATGAAGCACATTAATTAACGCCCTCTAGCTGTGAAAAAACTGTCAAATTAGAGGTGGCCTTCAAGGGCTTAGAAATGTAGCTTATGACCCTACCTAGTATTAGCCTTCAACTAAGAATAACGAGAACAAAGCAAATTTGATGATAAAAGTAAATAAGAAAGTTGTTTAAAATGACATGCCCTATCTAAATCATGAAAGTTTAATTTGGACTTTACTATCCCTTTAAGATACAAACAGAAAATACAGGAAATATGTACACAACATATATAAAAACTAAAATTTCAGAACAAAATTGCTTCTTCAGGGAAAAGTCAGTATTTAGTGTGGCCTTCCTTGGCACTAAGCACATCTTAAACTCTTTTGGAAAGACTGTCCTGAAGTTCTCTGAAGTAACCTTCTGGTATATTATACCAGGCTTCTTTCAGCACTTCCCAGAGTTCTTCTTTAGATTTAGGTTGTCTTTTATTTATTTCTCTGTCCAGGTGATCCCATACTGCCTCTATAATATTTAGGTCTGGACTCTGTGGAGGCCAGTCCATGACTGTGAGTGTTTTATCAGCTGTTTCTCCTACATTGGTGTGTCCGGTCCACGGCTTCATCCTTACTTGAGGGATATTCTCATTCCCTACAGGAAATGGGAAAGAGAGCACACAGCAAAGCTGTCCATATAGCCTCCCTCTGGCTCCGTCCCCCAGTCATTCTCTTTGCCGCTCTGAACAAGTAGCATCTCCACGGGGATGGTAAAGAGTATGTGGTGTTAGTTGTAGTTTTATTTCTTCTATCAAGAGTTTGTTATTTTAAAATAGTGCCGGTTTGTACTATTTACTCTACAACAGAAAGTGATGAAGATTTCTGTTAAAAGAGGAGTATGATTTTAGCACCAGTAACTAAAATCCATTGCTGTTCCCACACAGGACTGTTGAAACCAGTGAACTTCAGTTGGGGGGAATAGTTTGCAGACTTATCTGCTTCGGGTATGACCAGTCTCTTTTCTAACAAGACCTAGTAATGCTAGAAGACTGTCAGTTTTCCCTTATGGGATCGGTAAGCCATTTTCTTAGACTCAGTAACAGAATTAAGGCTTATAAATTGGGCTCTATGCTGGTTGACACTTTTGTGGGCTAAGTCGATTTTATTTTTATCATATTTATATGACATTTGGAGTGTTTTGCAAACTTTGGGAACGTTTATTGCGCCTGGCAGTTGTTTAGACGCCTAATTTAGTCAGAAAGGCCCCTTCACTCTGGTATGCAGAGGGAGGAGGCCTCATTTTCGCGCCTCAGTTGCGCAGTTACTTCTATAGGCAGTACATGCAGCTTCACATGAGAGGGTCCTGTGGCTTAGAAAAGGACTCAGAAAGGCTTATTTCTTTGGTGAATAACCCCTAAGGAAGGTAAAAGCCACAGCAAAGTCTGTGGCAGGGACTGTAGTGTGTTTTAACCGGTAAATTGGGATATTAGCTCCGGTTTGCTCATTTAAGGGTTTAGAGACTTGCAAAGCATTAAGACACTGGGGTATAAATTTCATAAAGATCGGATATTTCTTTCATAGTTTTTCGATCATTCAGAAATAAAGTGTGCTCTTTTTATTATTTAAAGAGACAGTAACGGTTTTGTTTAAAATTGTTTTTATTGCATTAAAAACCTGCCTAAGTCTGTCTAACATGTCTGTACCTTCAGATAGCATATGTTCTGTGTGTATGGAAGCCAAGGGGGTTCCCCCATTAAATGTATGTGCTAATTGTGCCATGGCGTCCAAACAAAATAAGGACAGTACTGTCACATTTAATAAGGTTGCCCAAGATGATTCTTCAAATGAAGGTAGTGGGGATAGTTCATCATCCTCTCCTTCTGTGTCAACACCAGTTTTGCCTGCGCAGGCGATACCTAGTACATCTAGCGCGCCAATGCTTGTTACTATGCAGCAATTAACAGCAGTAATGGATAAGTCTATAGCAGCTCTTTTATCCACACTGCCAGCATTTCCCAGAAAGCGTGATTGCTCAGTTTTAAATACAGAGGATGAGCAAGTTGGCGCTGACGATAATTTATCTGTTATACCCTCACATCAATCTGAGTTGGCAGTGAGGGAGGGTCTGTCTGAGGGAGAAATTTCTGATTCAGGAAAAATTTCTCAGCAGGCAGAACCTGATATCGTGGCATTTAAATTTAAGCTAGAACATCTCCGCGCCCTGCTTAAGGAGGTACTAGCTACCCTTGATGATTGTGATTCTTTGGTGATTCCAGAGAAGTTGTGCAAAATGGACAAATTCTTAGAGGTCCCAGTGCGCGCTGATGCTTTTCCGATACCCAAGAGGGTGGATCCAAGATCATCAAATGGGCGGAGGATCACTCCTGCCATCTATCTGCAATTCACATCCCAGGAGTAGACAACTGGGAGGCGGATTATTTGAGTCGTCAGACTTTTCATCCGGGGGAGTGGGAACTTCATCCGGAGGTCTTTGCCCAGTTAACTCAACTATGGGGCATTCCAGATATGGATCTGATGGCGTCTCGTCAGAACTCCAAGGTTCCTCGCTACGGGTCCAGATCCAGGGATCCCAAGGCGACACTAGTGGATTGGTGGCGCCTTGGTCGTTCAATCTAGCTTATGTGTTTCCACCGTTCCCTCTCCTTCCCAGGCTTGTAGCCAGGATCAAACAGGAGAAGGCCTCAGTGATTCTAATAGCTCCTGCATGGCCACGCAGGACTTGGTATGCAGACCTGGTGAATATGTCATCGGCTCCACCATGGAAGCTACCTTTGAGGCAGGATCTTCTAGTACAAGGTCCATTCGAACATCCAAATCTAGTCTCTCTGCAACTGACTGCTTGGAAATTGAACGCTTGATTTTATCTAAGCGTGGGTTTTCAGATTTGGTTATAGATTCTCTGGTTCAAGCCAGAAAACCTGTGACTAGGAAAATTTACCAGAAGATATGGAAAAAATATATCTGTTGGTGCGAATCCAAGGGATACTCTTGGAGTAAAATTAAAATTCCTAGGATACTTTCCTTTCTCCAAGAGGGTTTGGATAAAGGTTTGTCAGCTAGTTCTCTAAAAGGACAGATATCTGCTCTGTCGGTATTGTTGCACAAACGTCTGGCAGCAGTGCCAGATGTACAGGCGTTAGTCAGAATCAAGCCTGTCTACAGACCTATGACTCCTCCATGGAGCCTAAATTTAGTTTTTTCAGTTCTTCAAGGGGTTCCGTTTGTACCTTTACATTCCATAGATATTAAGTTACTATCTTGGAAAATTCTGTTTTTGGTTGCTATTTCTTCTGCTAGAAGAGTTTCTGAATTATCTGCTTTGCAGTTTATTTCTCCCTATTTGATATTCCATACAGATAAGGTAGTTTTACGTACCAAGCCTGGTTTTCTTCCAAAAGTGGTTTCCAACAGGAATATTAACCAGGAAATAGTTGTTCCTTCTCTGTGTCCGAATCCAGTTTCGAAGAAGGAACATTTGTTACATAACCTAGATGTGGTTCGTGCTTTAAAATTCTATTTAGAAGTAACAAAGGATTTCAGACAGACATCATCCTTGTTTGTCGTCTATTCTGGTAAGAGGAGAGGGCAGAAAGCTACTGCTACTTCTCTTTTTGGCTGAAAAGCATCATCCGATTGGCTTATGAGACTGCCGGACGGCAGCCTCCTGAACGAATTACAGCTCACTCTACTAGAGCTGTGGCTTCCACATGGGCCTTCAAAAATGAGGCTTCTGTTGAACAGATCTGTAAGGCAGCGACATGGTCTTCTCTGCATACTTTTGCCAAATTTTACAAATTCGATACTTATGCTTCTTCGGAGGCTTTTTTTGGGAGAAAGGTTTTGCAAGCTGTGGTGCCTTCCGTTTAGGTTACCTGACTTGTTCCCTCCCTTCATCCGTGTCATAAAGCTTTGGTATTGGTTCCCACAAGTAAGGATGAAGCCGTGGACCGGACACACCAATGTAGGAGAAAACAGAATTTATGTTTACCTGATAAATTTCTTTCTCCTATGGTGTGTCCGGTCCACGGCCCGCCCTGGCTTTTAGTCAGGTTTAAAATTTTTATTTTTTGTACACTACAGTCACCACGGCACCTTTATGGTTTCTCCTTTTTCTCCTAACCGTCGGTCGAATGACTGGGGGGCGGAGCTAGAGGGGGGGCTATATGGACAGCTTTGCCGTGTGCTCTCTTTGCCATTTCCTGTAGGGAATGAGAATATCCCACAAGTAAGGATGAAGCCGTGGACCGGACACACCGTAGGAGAAAGAAATTTATCAGGTAAACATAAATTCTGTTTTTTCTCTCCAAATATGTATTAGCAGTGTGCTTGTGATCATTATCATGCTGGAAAAATAAAACCATTCCCAATCGGACGCTTTCCAGAAGGAATGGCATGATGAATTAAAACCTGTCTGTGCTTTTCAGCATTCGTGATCCCATCAATTTGGACAATATCGCCAACACTACTGGCAGAAATGCAGCCCCAAACCAGGACAGACCCTCCACCATGTTTTACTGAAGGCCGCAAGCACTCATTCTTCCATCTCTCTCCAACTTTTGTCACATATTGTTGACGATTGGACCCAAAATTTCAAACTTGGATTTGTCACTTCATAATACTCTTTCCCACTGATCTTCATTCCAATTTTTGTGAGCTTTAGCATATCTTAGCCTTTTTATCCTGTTCCCCTTCTGAAAAACTGTTTTCTTAACTGCTACCCTTCCATTAAGACCATTCCTGATCAAGCTTCTTCTGATTGTAGAATGGTCAACGTGGCATCCCAATGAATCTGCCAGATGCTGAGCCAGGTCCTTACTGGACAAATAGTTTTCCATTCCATTTAGGATTCTACTATTTCTCAAGGGTAAGGGGAGGTCACACTAAGTACTTGCCACTTTAGCCTATAGAAGCTGTTTTTTCTGATTTTTATTTCTGTTTTTTAATACTGCAAATATCCTGCATTTTTTTGGTTGCATTCTAATAAAGAGACTGACAACTAATTATATATGGTCATTATACCATTGCTAAAACAACACATAATGTTGGCCTAGGACTTTTTTTTTGTACTATACTAGATGTGTGAGTGTGCTAGCAATATCATAAATCCAAAAATAAACACAGGCTTGCATGGTCTCTCAAAAGTTAAAGGAATGAAAAAAGACCAGACCAGAGAGTGCAAGCCTGTGATATATATATATATATATATATATATATATATATATAAATAATATAAATATAATAATCTTTTAATATACACGATTGGATTTTGGATGTCACTTTTAAACATTTTGCATACTCCTAAATTACTCCTAATCTGCACTTAGGTTCACACAGCAGGCAGAAAGTGGTTAAGTATTAGGGCATCACACAGGAATGTAGGAAATTGTTTTACCAGTGCACTGCTTGTAATGGATTGTAGCCCAAACAATTACAGTTTCCCTGTCAGTGTGCCGTGTGTGAACAGCTCGTACAGCCTGTTGCATATATTTACCCTTCCGTGGCTCCCTGTCTGGCCTTGACTTTTTTTGAAAAAGTAGCTCATTGTGCATGACTCAGGAGGTGGAGGAGGTGACTGCTGCTAGTATTGTAATGACACCACGCTGCAGCCCGCTTTGTTTGTTAATGGGACAGTCTACTCCAAAAATGTTTTAAAAAAGCCCCCAAACAGATAATCCCTTTTATTATCCAGTTCCCAGTTATGCATAACCAACACGATTATATTAATATACGTTTCCATCTTAATGGGAGGAGAGTCCAATGCTTCATTACTTGTGGGAATTAAGAACCTGGCCACCAGGAGGAGGCAAAGACACCCCAGTCAAAGGCTTAAATACCTCCCCCATTCCCCAGTCATTCTTTGCCTTTCGTCACAGGAGGTTGACAACGAAGTGTCGGAAGATTGGAGTAGTCTCTTATGGATGGTAGTACTATGCAAAATGGGACTGGAGTCTCAAGTAGTCCTGTCAGCCTCTCAGTGAGAGCTTGTGTGAAAGTTAGAGTCCGGAGATGCAGGGAGAGTCTGCATGATTAACTGCTTCTTAAGCAATCAGCGTTGACGAGTTTCGCTGCCTGCTTTATTCACTCAAGTCCATGTCAGGAGTGATGCTACTAACCTGTCACACTTGAAGGGCCGTGTTACTGTTCCACAGCATAGATTCTGGTAACATAGTTTCATTTATACACATATAACGCAAGACAGGGTAACAGTGTGTCTCCTTTTTTCTGTATAGAATTCAGGGTTAATATCCCTGGAAAGGGGATTATTGAACAGGGGGGATTTATGCATAATATCTTTATTGTGTTTGATGCTACGTCATGTATGAGATGAGGCTCTAGCAATGTGTTAACAGTCAGGTGAAGGGCGACGTGGCCTCTTTTGGCGCGTTTTCTCTATAGTGCAGTGGCGGTCCTGCATGGCACTCAATGTGACCGGGTGTGGCCTTTCAACTTCCTCTTTCCTGATCGGCAATTGCGGGAGGCATATTGGTTTCCCTGTGTCCGGGTCATAGGATGTGGTGAGTGCCCCGGCCATTGGTGCATAAAGGTGGCATTTAGTCTATCTAGTCCGTATTAAAGCATAAGCTACGGAAGACTCTGATATGTTAGAGGGTACTCCCCTCTTTTATTAAAGCTCATATCTGTGTTTATTGTGAGGAAGTTCACGTTGATCCGCCTGCTCAACTTTGTTCCACATGCTTTGATAAAATTGCAATATCTAAAACAAGATATTTAGTACTACTGAGCCGTCCACCTCTGAGGGTTCTCCGTCCCGCGAGGTGCGTTCCCTACATTCATCTCCGATTACACATGTAGCTCCCCAAGGCCCTACTGATCCTCCTTCGGGAGGGGCCTTGTGGCTGCCAGATTTCACTGCCCAGTTGCAAGAAGCGGTTTCTGGGGCCTTTCATGCCCTATCATGCCATGCGAAGCGCAAAGAGAAGGGAAAGACATAGCCTTCCGTCCCACGGGTCATCTACTCCATTGGAGGTCTCTGAGAGATTATCCGATGATGACGCCTCCGACTCGTCTGAGGGCGCTCTCTCTGGGACAGAATCAGCGTCTTCCTAAACCTCCGGCTAAGGAGGAGCCTGATTTTAAGTTTAAGATTGAGCATTTGCAATTTTTACTAACAGAAGTGCTTGCTACGTTGGAGGTTCTGGATCCGAAACTTCCGGAAGAACCTTGGATCCCTAAACTAGATAGAGTTTACAAGGACAGGGTGGTGCCTCAGAGCTTCCCAGTTCACGTAAAGATGGCTACTATTGTTAAGAATGAGTGGGAGAAACTTTCCTCGTCCTTTTTCTCCCTCTACCTCTTTTAAAAGGCTGTTTCCCATCCCGGACTCTCAGCTTGAGCTATGGGGGGGCCATTCCTAAGGTGGATGGTGCTTTCTCCACGCTCGCCAAGCGGACGACTATTCCTCTCGAGGATAGTTCTTCATTCGAAGAGCCCATGGACAAGAAATTAGAATCCATGTTGAGAAAGATGTTCCAACTCACGGGGTTTGCTTTCTAACCGGCAGCAGCGATCGCTGTGGTGGCTGGAGCGGCTACCTACTGGTGTGATGCACTGTCAACTATGGTCAAGGTGGAGATACAGGAAAAGATTAAGGCCTTAATGGTCGCAAACTCTTTTATCTGTGATGCAAATATACATAGTCACACAAGGCAAGGGTGCTTGCCTTCCGCAGGATAAGAAGAATAAGCCTAAGGGCTCTAATTTCCGTCCCTTTCGCTCGGACAAGTCTCAATGTCAGCAGCCTGCTGTGAAGACCGAGCAGTCCAAGGCATCTTGGAAGCCGGCTCAATCTTGGAACAAGTCCAAGCAGACCAAGAAGCCCGCCGAGACAAAGTCGGCATGAAGAGCGGCCCCCGATCAGTCTCTGGATCGCGTAGGGGGCAGACTATCTCTGTTCACAGAGGCTTGGATGGAAGAAGTACAGGATCCTTGGGTTCTGGAGGTTATCACCCAGGGTTACAGGATAGGGTTCAAGACTCATCCGCCCAGCGGCAAATTCCTCCTGTCAAATCTATCCTCAAGATAATAAGTAGTTGAGAGTGGCGCTATTAAAAGCTAAAAAGTGTTAAAAACTAAGAGACCAAATATAAAAAGATTCTAATTAATACGCTTTGATATATTTATTTGTAAATACTTTGTGCTAAGCTTTAACTGATATGTGTTAAACTATGTTAAAAATAAAAATATCACTAGTTAATATAATTGGGCTAGACTAAAATGAATCAGATCCTGAAATAATTTGCTTAGTTTTTACTTTGAACTTATATTGATTGGAAAAATGGATAGAAGATAAATATATTCTATTCACATAATTTTCAAAAGGATTTAATACAATCACAGGTTATAAAATACAATCATAAAATAAAAATACAAAATCGATAGCAGATTATCTAAACAGGTAAAAAATAATTAAGAAATAAATCACAGGATAAAATATATATATATATATATATATATATATATATATATATATATATATATATATATATATATATATATATATATATATATATATATATATATATAAGAGAGCCCAGGTAAATATTTTGTTCTTTTTTTGATATAATATCAAAGTCCAAAAATTTATATAAAAGAGTGTGGTCTGTATACCAAAACGGCAATCTTTCTATATTGCTGAAAAAATAACTCCTGGCAACAGAATTGTTTCAATCCGTTGATAAAATACCAAAGTTCAGTTAATATAGTAACAGAGTTCCCAAATTGATATAAAAAAGTTTGGTCTGTTTAGCAGAATGGCAATCTGGCTATATTGCTTTTAAGATTGCTCCTGATGGAAAAAATTGTTTCAATAGGTTTTTTTAATTTTTTTTTTTTGAAACAGGTATTCTTTGGGAGTCTTTTCTGTTTTTTGGCCGATAATGAATTTACTTTGTGCTTAGAGATATTTTGCAGTAAATATGGATACAATTTTTTTACCAACAGCACCTTTTTGAAGTGTATCTGACCCGCTATGTAGGTGGTCTTACCTCCTTCTTCATGCGTTAACCCCGCTTTGTGGGTGGTTTTACCTCATATCGAGTGCAGTTGGAATCGAAAGGCTTACCGGTCTCCTAAGCCTCGGTAAAGGAAATGGTGATGTAATTCGTTTTTTTCAACTTGCGCAAGTTCTTTTACAAACCGATGGCTTTTTCTCCTGCTCTTAGTACTCCGGGGTACGCAGGTGAAGATCTGCTTGCGGTCTGTCGATATCCCTGCACTTAGTACTCCATGAACGCAGGTGACAGACAAGTAATAGATTTCTTTCAGCTCCGACCAGTGCAACAATGGATCTTTTCTTGGAATAAATTCAACAGTCTGGGTTAGCAAAAGGGCTGAAAGAAATCTATTACTTGTCTGTCACCTGCGTACATGGAGTACTAAGTACAGGGATATCGACAGACCGCAAGCAGATCTTCACCTGCGTACCCCGGAGTACTAAGAGCAGGAGAACTGGGGAATGGGTAATAAAGGGATTATCTATCTTTTAAAACAATAAAAATTCTGGTGTAGACTGTCCCTTTAAGCAACTTTCTAATATACTCCTATTATCAAATTTTCTTCATTCTCTTGGTATCTTTATTTGAAATGCAAGAATGTAAGTTTAGATGCTGGCCCATTTTTTGTGAACAACCTGGGTTGTCCTTGCTGATTGGTGGATAAATTCATTCACAAATGAAAAAGTGCTGTCCAGAGTTTTGAATAAAAAAAAAATCTTAGAAGACTTTTTCAAATAAAGATATCAAGAGGACAAAGAAAAAATGATAATAGGAGTAAATTAGAAAGTTGCTTAAAATTGCATGCTCTATCTGAATCACAAAAGAAAAAATTTGGGTTCAGTGTCCCTTTAAGGCTGGACATCACTAGGAGGATAAGGGAAATGGGTCCAGATTACATTTACAGGCAATCAGGGGAGTGATTATTTCTGTACACGCCCCTTTAGGAGGCTTTTCACTGGTAAGCATTACCCAGGGATATGAGCCAAGATATAGAACTATTTTTATTTATGCAAATTATGACACTTAGGGAAGTCTCCTTAAGTGTGATGTGGGAATCCAGACGTGGACACGTTGCTCAGTGTGCCTAGTGGGATATGGCTGCATCTCACTGACGAGGCCCACAATAGGCCGAAACGTACATCTGGGGTTTTGCTGTTTCTCTCGTTCAGAGAGGGATTGCCTGGTATTTCGGGGGTGGACTGTACTGTGAAGTCAGGATCAGACTGATATGCTTCAGGAGAGTTCTTCTCTGTGAAAGGCACATGTTGAGCAAAAAGAGGCTGCTTCTTGGGTGGTAACTAGCCATAGAACAAGCTATTATGCTATTGTTCCTTCCCAGGTTGAGCGCTTCTCTATTTTTATTTAAGATATAGAACTTTCTTATATTTGTTAATTTCTATTTTTTTATTTGTAAATAACATTAAAATGTAAAATATGTGTAACACTTCAGGTTTTGGCTTTAGGTCTAATGCAGTGTCGGGTTAGAGCACATGAAGAATTATTGAAATATAAAATATTTTTTTCCAGTATCGGCTAGATTACGAATTTTGCGTTATGAGGGGTGCGGTGCTAACTTGTAGTTTATTCTCACCGCTCACTTACCTGCAGCGCTGGTATTACGGGTTTTTATCAACCCGGCGTTAACAGGCAAGAAGTGAGCGTAGAGAAAAATTGATCTCCACACTACACTCCAATACTAGCGCTGCTTAAGTGAGTGGTGAGCTGGTTATACGTGCTCGTGCACGATTTCCCCATAGACATCAATGGGGAGAGCCGGCTGAGAAAAAGTCTAACACCTGCAAAAAAGCAGTGTAAAACTCAATAACGCAGCCCCATTGATTCCTATGGGGAAACACATTTTATGTTTACACCTAACACCCTAACATGAACTCTGAGTCTAAACACCCCTAATCTTACACTTATTAACCCGTAATCTGCTGCCCCCAACATCGCCGCCACCTACATTCTAAATTAACCCCTAATCTGCCCCAACATCGTCGACACCTACATTATATTTATTAACCCCTAATCTGCCGCCCCTAACATCGCCGCCACCTTACCTACATTTATTAACCTCTAATCTGCCGCCCCTAACATCCCCGCCACCTACCTACATTTATTAACCTCTAATCTGCCGCCCCTAACATCCCCGCCACCTACCTACATTTATTAACCCCTAATCTGCCATCCCCAACGTCGCCACCACTATTCTAAATTTATTAACCCCTAAGCCTAAATCTAACCCTAACACCCCCTAACTTAAATATAATTTAAATAAATCTAAATAAAATTCCTATCATTACCTAAATTATTCCTATTTAAAACTAAATACTTACCTATAAAATAAACCCTAAGCTAGCTACAATATAACTAATAGTTATATTGTAGCTAGCTTAGGGTTTATTTTTATTTTACAGGCAAATTTGTATTTATTTTTACTAGGTGGAATAGTTAATAAATAGTTATTAACTATTTACTAACTACCTAGCTAAAATAAATACAAATTGACCTGTAAAATAAAACCTAACCTAAGTTACACTAACACTACACTACAATTAAATAAGTTACCTAAATTAAATACAATTAAATAAATTACAAAAAAAGAAACACTAAATTACAGAAAATAAAAAAACAAATTACAAGATATTTAAACTACACCTAATCTAAGAGCCGTATCAAAATAAAAAAAAGCCCCCCCCCCCAAAACCCCCCCAAAAAAACTAGCCTAAACTAAACTATCAATAGCCCTTAAAAGGGCCTTTTTAAAGAAATCAGCTCTTTTACCTGAAAAAGAAATACAAACAACCCCCCCAACAGTAAAACACACCACCCACACAATCAACCAATAAAACCCTAACTAAAAAAAAACTAAGCTCCCCATTGCCCTGAAAAGGGCATTTAGCACTGTTGCTGCTCAAATCCCTAACCTAAAAATAAAAATCACCAAATACACTCTTAAAAAATCCTAACACTAACACCCGAAGATCCACTTACCGGGAGAAGTCTTCATCCAAGCGGCAAGATGTCCTCAACAAAGCCGGCAGAAGTGGTCCTCCAGATGGGCAGAAGTCTTCACCCAGACGGCATCTTCTATCTTCATCCTTCCGATTGGAAAAGCCAATAAAATGCAAGCTCAATCCTATTGGCTGATTGCATCAGCTAATATGATTTTTTTCAACGTTGATTCCGATTGGCTGAAAGAATTCTATCAGCCAATCGGAATCTAAGGCACGACATCTTGGATGACGTCATTTAAAGGTACCTTCATTCAGCCAGAAGACATCAATTGAAGAGGATGCTCTGCGCCGGATGTCTAGAAGATGGAGCCGCTCCGCATCGGAAGGATGAAGATAGAAGATGCTGTCTGGGTGAAGACTTCTGCCCGTCTGGAGGACCACTTCTGCCGGCTTCGTTGAGGACATCTTGCCGCTTGGATGAAGACTTCTCCCAGTAAGTGGATCTTCGGGGGTTAGTGTAAGGATTTTTTTTTTTTTTAATTTCTTTTTATTGCACAAAACTTGAAAATAGTGTCCCAATCTAGGGATATCAATACATTCAGAGTAATAAACAGTCTTCCATTTTTTCTTTTCCACTTCCCCTCCCCCCCCGCCCCTTTCATTTTAAAAGACTTTTAGTACACACCTGTGTTTCTGTAAACCAGAGTAGTTAACATTATTCAATAAAGAAACCAATATTGACCGAGCCTTATATCTTAAGTGCTCCTGAGTTTCCTAACCATGATAACGAAGGAGAAGAAAAAAAACAAAAAAAAAACAACAAAAAAAAACAAAGGGATCCTCTCTTCAACCTCTCTCCACCCAACCAACCTATGTGAGAGCTACCATGTTATGTATTCAATCTTTATACACTAAGGACCATTCACCTCTCAGATGAGCATTTAACATGTATTCTGTTTGTTAAAGGGGGATAGTATCTGTTTTTGTTTTGATGCATCTAAAGTTTTTATGTAACATTCCCATTTTTTTAAAAACATTGACAAACGTTGTGTTGTATCCAATTGAGTGTCGTATTGCTCAGTGAGTAAATGTGACCACAACTTATGAGTAAGATGCCTTACCGTAGGGCATTTCCTCTACAAAGACAGAACACAATTTCTAGCTAACAGAAAGATCAAAGATAAGATAGGACACAGCTTATTTAAACTAGTGTCCCAATCTAGAAAACAAATCATCTCCAAGCCAATAATAAAATTAAGATTAAAAGTTGTTAATAGCCAGTGATGTAACCTGCCCCAAAAGTTCCTAATACCAGAACAATCATAGAAGTAGTGATAGAAATTTGGGGCAGGTATTTGAGCATTTAACACATTTATTACCAATCAATATATTCCAACGTGAGATACGCTTGGGAGTAAGATAGTCTTGATGCAGCATACGAACCTGAGATTCTCTCAACTGAGAGGACAAGGTGGCTTTTTTGGTCTTTTCTAAACTAGATTTTAGAATTGGGATAGTTATATTTCCAATCCTCAATTTTCACTTGTCTAAGAGGGTCTCTTGCAATTCTAATGCTGTTTTACGTAGTAAAATTTGATAAAGTAGTGTAATTGAATAGTGTCCCCTTTTGAATGCAGAATGTGTAAGCACAAAGGGTGAGGGGCTCCAAAAGTTCTCATTTTTATCTTTGAGACTATTAATATAGTGTCTTGTCTGTAAATAAAGATATAGCTGGGCACGTGGTATATTAAATTGTTTACTCAGTTCCTGAAAAGATTTCACTGTGTGAGAAGTCTGGTCCAGGAGGCATCCAACCACACTTAGCCCCTTGGTCTCCCATACACGAAAAGGCAAAGATTCTGTGCCTGTGGGAAAATCAAGATTTCCTATCAGAGGTATATATTTAGGATCAGGTTGAGAAATATTCAAGTGTTTAAAGGATAGCTTCCAAGCTCGCAATGGATCTTTGTATAAAATATTTTTTACCAATGATGGTAATTTACCCCTATCCGTATAAGGAAGAGAAGATATATTAATATCCCCCAGAATCGCTTGTTCTAGATGTTTATGATAAAAATGTGCAGAATCCAATTGCCAGTCAAGTACTAGTCTAAGAAGGACCGCCCAATTATAGAATCTGAAATCAAGTAGTCCAAACCCGCCATTAGTGTATGAGAGAGAAAGTTTTCCCTGCGCTATGCGTGTTTTTTTGTTTTTCCAAAGAAAGCGTTTAATAGCTCGATTAAGTAAAAAAAGATCTTCTCTGTGAATTAAAAAGGGTAACAAATAGAGTGTATAAAATTTGTGGCAGTGTAACCATCTTAATTAAATTAATGCGCCCTGATAAGGATAGCGGCAACAGAGACCAGCTATCCAACTGCTGGGTAGCCTGTATGCATTGTCTATTAATATTAAGCTGATAAAGGTAGTTAGGGTTATGATGCAGGAGAATACCTAAATAGGTTAAAGACAAAGTGACCACTTTAAAAGGATATATTGTGCTACTGTGCGGCCTTTTCCTTAACCATAATTTCTTTCATGTAATTAGCAAGAGTCCATGAGCTAGTGACGTATGGGATATACATTCCTACCAGGAGGGGCAAAGTTTCCCAAACCTCAAAATGCCTACAAATACACCCCTCACCACACCCACAAATCAGTTTTACAAACTTTGCCTCCTATGGAGGTGGTGAAGTAAGTTTGTGCTAGATTCTACGTTGATATGCGCTCCGCAGCAGGTTGGAGCCCGGTTTTCCTCTCAGTGTGCAGTGAATGTCAGAGGGATGTGAGGAGAGTATTGCCTGTTTGAATTCAATGATCTCCTTCTACGGGGTCTATTTCATAGGTTCTCTGTTATCGGTCGTAGAGATTCATCTCTTACCTCCCTTTTCAGATCGACGATATACTCTTATATATATACCATTAACTCTGCTGATTTTCGTTTCAGTACTGGTTTGGCTTTCTACAAACATGTAGATGAGTGTCCTGGGGTAAGTAAGTCTTATTTTCTGTGACACTCTAAGCTATGGTTGGGCACTTTGTTTAAAAAGTTCTAAATATATGTATTCAAACATTTATTTGCCTTGACTCAGGATGTTCAACATTCCTTATTTTCAGACAGTCAGTTTCATATTTGGGATAATGCACTTGAATCTTTTCTGTTTCCGGCGTCATACGTGTCGCCGGAAGTTGCGTCATTTTTGACGTTCTTTTGCGCAAAAAATGTTGGCGTTCTGGACGTGGCGTCATTTTTGGCGCCAAAAGCATTTAGGCGCCAAATAATGTGGGCGTCTTATTTGGCGCTAAAAAAATATGGGCGTCGCTTTTGTCTCCACATTATTTAAGTCTCATTTTTCTTTGCTTCTGGTTGCTAGAAGCTTGTTCCTTGGCATTTTTTCCCATTCCTGAAACTGTCATTTAAGGAATTTGATCAATTTTGCTTTATATGTTGTTTTTTCTCTTACATATTGCAAGATGTCTCACGTTGCATCTGAGTCAGAAGATACTTCAGGAAAATCGCTGTCTGGTGCTGGAACTACCAAAGCTAAGTGTATCTGCTGTAAACTTTTGGTAGCTGTTCCTCCAGCTGTTGTTTGTATTAATTGTCATGACAAACTTGTTAATGCAGATAATATTTCCTTTAGTAATGTACCATTACCTGTTGCAGTTCCATCAACATCTAATGTTCAGAATGTTCCTGATAACATAAGAGATTTTGTTTCTGAATCCATCAAGAAGGCTATGTCTGTTATTCCTCCTCCTAGTAAACATAAAAAATCTTTTAAAACTTCTCTTTATACAGATGAATTTTTAAATGAGCATCATCATTCTGATTCTAATGACTCTTCTGGTTCAGAGGATTCTGTCTCAGAGGTTGATGCTGATAAATCTTCATATTTATTTAAAATGGAATTTATTCGTTCTTTACTTAAAGAAGTACTAATTGCTTTAGAAATTGAGGATTCTGGTCCTCTTGATACTAAATCTAAACGTTTAGATAAGGTCTTTAAATCTCCTGTGGTTATTCCAGAAGTTTTTCCTGTTCCTGGTGCTATTTCTGTAGTAATTTCCAGAGAATGGAATAATTTGCGTAATTCATTTACCCCTTCTAAACGTTTTAAGCAATTATATCCTGTGCCGTCTGACAGATTAGAATTTTGGGACAAAATCCCTAAAGTTGATGGGGCTATTTCTACCCTTGCTAAACGTACTACTATTCCTACGTCAGATGGTACTTCGTTTAAGGATCCTTTAGATAGGAAAATTGAATCCTTTCTAAGAAAAGCTTATCTGTGTTCAGGTAATCTTCTTAGACCTGCTATATCATTGGCTGATGTTGCTGCAGCTTCAACTTTTTGGTTGGAAACTTTAGCGCAACAAGTAACAGATCATGATTCTCATAATATTATTATTCTTCTTCAACATGCTAATAATTTTATCTGTGATGCCATTTTTGATATTATCAGAGTTGATGTCAGGTTTATGTCTCTAGCTATTTTAGCTAGAAGAGCTTTATGGCTTAAAACTTGGAATGCTGATATGTCTTCTAAATCGACTCTACTTTCCATTTCTTTCCAGGGTAACAAATTATTTGGTTCTCAGTTGGATTCTATTATCTCAACTGTTACTGGTGGGAAAGGAACTTTTTTAACACAGGATAAAAAATCTAAGGGTAAAAACAGGGCTAATAATCGTTTTCGTTCCTTTCGTTTCAACAAAGAACAAAAACCTGATCCTTCATCCTCAGGAGCAGTTTCAGTTTGGAAACCATCTCCAGTCTTGAATAAATCCAAGCCTTCTAGAAAAGCAAAGCCAGCTTCTAAGTCAACATGAAGGTGCGGCCCTCATTCCAGCTCAGCTGGTAGGGGGCAGGTTACGTTTTTTCAAAGAAATTTGGATCAATTCTGTTCACAATCTTTGGATTCAGAACATTGTTTCAGAAGGGTACCGAATTGGTTTCAAGATAAGACCTCCTGCAAAGAGATTTTTTCTTTCCTGTGTCCCAGTAAATCCAGTGAAAGCTCAAGCATTTCTGAAATGTGTTTCAGATCTAGAGTTGGCTGGAGTAATTATGCCAGTTCCAGTTCTGGAACAGGGGCTGGGGTTTTATTCAAATCTCTTCATTGTACCAAAGAAGGAGAATTTCTTCAGACCAGTTCTGGATCTAAAAATATTGAATCGTTATATAAGGATACCAACGTTCAAAATGGTAACTGTTAGGACTATCTTGCCTTTTGTTCAGCAAGGGCATTATATGTCAACAATAGATTTACAGGATGCATATCTGCATATTCCGATTCATCCAGATCATTATCAGTTCCTGGGATTCTCTTTTCTGGACAAGCATTACCAGTTTGTGGCTCTGCCGTTTGGCCTAGCTACAGCTCCAAGAATTTTTACAAAGGTTCTCGGTGCCCTTCTGTCTGTAATCAGAGAACAGGGTATTGTGGTATTTCCTTATTTGGACGATATCTTGGTACTTGCTCAGTCTTTACATTTAGCAGAATCTCATACGAATCGACTTGTGTTGTTTCTTCAAGATCATGGTTGGAGGATCAATTCACTAAAAAGTTCATTGATTCCTCAGACAAGGGTAACCTTTATGGGTTTCCAGATAGATTCAGTGTCCATGACTCTGTCTTTAACAGACAAGAGACGTCTAAAATTGATTTCAGCTTGTCGAAACCTTCAGTCACAATCATTCCCTTCGGTAGCCTTATGCATGGAAATTCTAGGTCTTATGACTGCTGCATTGGACGCATTCCCCTTTGCTCGTTTTCACATGCGACCTCTTCAGCTCTGTATGCTGAATCAATGGTGCAGGGATTACACAAAGATATCTCAATTAATATCTTTAAAACCGATTGTACGACACTCTCTAACGTGGTGGACAGATCACCATCGTTTAATTCAGGGGGCTTCTTTTGTTCTTCCGACCTGGACTGTAATTTCAACAGATGCAAGTCTTACAGGTTGGGGAGCTGTGTGGGGATCTCTGACGGCACAAGGAGTTTGGGAATCTCAGGAGGTGAGATTACCGATCAATATTTTGGAACTCCGTGCAATTTTCAGAGCTCTTCAGTCTTGGCCTCTTCTGAAGAGAGAATCGTTCATTTGTTTTCAGACAGACAATGTCACAACTGTGGCATACATCAATCATCAAGGAGGGACTCACAGTCCTCTGGCTATAAAAGAAGTATCTCGAATTCTGGTTTGGGCGGAATCCAGCTCCTGTCTAATCTCTGCGGTTCATATCCCAGGTATAGACAATTGGGAAGCGGATTATCTCAGTCGCCAAACGTTGCATCCGGGCGAATGGTCTCTTCACCCAGAGGTATTTCTTCAGATTGTTCAAATGTGGGAGCTTCCAGAAATAGATCTGATGGCGTCTCATCTAAACAAGAAACTTCCCAGGTATCTGTCCAGATCCCAGGATCCTCAGGCGGAAGCAGTGGATGCATTATCACTTCCTTGGAAGTATCATCCTGCCTATATCTTTCCGCCTCTAGTTCTTCTTCCAAGAGTAATCTCCAAGATTCTGAAGGAATGCTCGTTTGTTCTGCTGGTAGCTCCGGCATGGCCTCACAGGTTTTGGTATGCGGATCATGTCCGGATGGCCTCTTGCCATCCGTGGACTCTTCCGCTAAGACCAGACCTTCTGTCGCAAGGTCCTTTTTTCCATCAGGATCTCAAATCCTTAAAGTTAAAGGTATGGAGATTGAACGCTTGATTCTTGGTCAAAGAGGTTTCTCTGACTCTGTGATTAATACTATGTTACAGGCTCGTAAATCTGTATCTAGAGAGATATATTATAGAGTCTGGAAGACTTATATTTCTTGGTGTCTTTCTCATCATTTTTCTTGGCATTCTTTTAGAATTCCGAGAATTTTACAGTTTCTTCAGGATGGTTTAGATAAAGGTTTATCCGCAAGTTCTTTGAAAGGACAAATCTCTGCTCTTTCTGTTCTTTTTCACAGAAAGATTGCTAATCTTCCTGATATTCATTGTTTTGTACAAGCTTTGGTTCGTATAAAACCTGTCATTAAGTCAATTTCTCCTCTTTGGAGTTTGAATTTGGTTCTGGGGGCTCTTCAAGCTCCTCCTTTTGAACCCATGCATTCATTGGACATTAAATTACTTTCTTGTAAAGTTTTGTTCCTTTTGGCGATCTCTTCTGCCAGAAGAGTCTCTGAATTATCTGCTCTTTCTTGCGAGTCTCCTTTTCTGATTTTTCATCAGGATAAGGCGGTGTTGCGAACTTCTTTTGAATTTTTACCTAAGGTTGTGAATTCCAACAACATTAGTAGAGAAATTGTGGTTCCCTCATTATGTCCTAATCCTAAGAATTCTAAGGAGAAATCGTTGCATTCTTTGGATGTTGTTAGAGCTTTGAAATATTATGTTGAAGCTACTAAGTCTTTCCGAAAGACTTCTAGTCTATTTGTTATCTTTTCCGGTTCTAGAAAAGGCCAGAAAGCTTCTGCCATTTCTTTGGCATCTTGGTTGAAATCTTTAATTCATCATGCCTATGTCGAGTCGGGTAAAACTCCGCCTCAAAGGATTACAGCTCATTCTACTAGGTCAGTTTCTTCTTCCTGGGCGTTTAGGAATGAAGCTTTGGTTGATCAGATTTGCAAAGCAGCAACTTGGTCCTCTTTGCATACTTTTACTAAATTCTACCATTTTGATGTATTTTCTTCTTCTGAAGCAGTTTTTGGTAGAAAAGTACTTCAGGCAGCGGTTTCAGTTTGAATCTTCTGTTTATGTTTTTTCATTAAACTTTATTTTGGGTGTGGATTATTTTCAGCAGGAATTGGCTGTCTTTATTTTATCCCTCCCTCTCTAGTGACTCTTGCGTGGAAAGATCCACATCTTGGGTAGTCATTATCCCATACGTCACTAGCTCATGGACTCTTGCTAATTACATGAAAGAAAACATAATTTATGTAAGAACTTACCTGATAAATTCATTTCTTTCATATTAGCAAGAGTCCATGAGGCCCGCCCTTTTTTGTGGTGGTTATGATTTTTTTGTATAAAGCACAATTATTCCAATTCCTTATTTTATATGCTTTCGCACTTTTTTATCACCCCACTTCTTGGCTATTCGTTAAACTGAATTGTGGGTGTGGTGAGGGGTGTATTTGTAGGCATTTTGAGGTTTGGGAAACTTTGCCCCTCCTGGTAGGAATGTATATCCCATACGTCACTAGCTCATGGACTCTTGCTAATATGAAAGAAATGAATTTATCAGGTAAGTTCTTACATAAATTATGTTATTTCAGATTTTGATATATTTATTTTATAGCCTGAGAAAGTACCGAATTTTGGGAATAGAATTTGTGGGATCATCTACAAAAAGCAACATATCATCTGCATAAAGTGCTAGGTGGTGATAAAAGTCACTATTATTAATTCCTGCATAGGCTTGACGTAATTTATGAGCCAGTGGCTCCAGTGCCAGATCAAAAAGGAGGGGCAAGAGTGGGCAACCTTGTCTGGTTCCTCTTTGTAGGGGGATGTTACCTGAGAAAAAACCATTAGCCCTTATTCGTGCTATTGGTGCCAAATATAAATTTGACACCACCTGTAAGAAAGAACCCTGTATGTTGAAAAGTCTAATAGTGTTCAAAAGATGTTGCCATTCAACACGATGGAAGGCCTTCTCTGCATCCAAAGATAGCAGGAAGGCCTCCTTTAGCTGGCTGTTTGAATCATTTCTACTGGACCAGTAATGATTGATTATATGTAAGACTCTACGCAGATTCGCTACCGACGATCTACCTGTGATGAAACCCGTCTGATCCGCGTGTAGAATGTCTGGCAAGATTGGATGCAACCTTGAGGCTAAGATCTTAATGTACACTTTGTAGTCAGAGTTGACTTATCGGACGGTAAGATTCAGTCATTGTGTGATCCTTACTTGCGTTGGGAATAAAAGTGATATTAGCTGATGAGAAGCGTGCAGAAGGGGTAACCTTTTCTATGAAATATGTATTTAACAATTTCAGTAAGAGTGCCGATACCTGTGGTTGTAGAATTTTGTAAAATCAATTGGAAGGCCATCGGGCCCAGGAGTTTTCCCCAAGGAAACGGAGGATATTGTATTGTTTAGTTCTTCTCTAGTAATAGGAGAGTTCAACTTAGATAATTGTTCCTGTGATAATTAAGGTAGTTTAATGTTTTCCCAAAAGGGAGCAATGCTAGCAGAGTTAATGTCCGACTGTCTAGTATATAATTGGTTATAGTAATCTTCGAAACAGGTAAGAATATCCTGAATTTTTGTAAAAGTTTTCCCCTTATAAGAGATGGAAGCAACTTTTTGTCCCTCATGTACTGAGAGGGCCTTGCAGTGTAAAGCAAAAATTTTATATAAAGAAAATATGTCTAAGGATGATTCTCAGTCTGAGGAGAATCAGGGTATACCGCTAACTTCTCCCCAAGCGTCACAACCTTTAACGCCAACCAAAGTGACGCCTGGTTCTTCAACCGCGTCTAATTCTTTTACTCTGCAGGATATGGCTGCAGTTATGTCGACTACCCTTACAGAGGTATTATCTAAGTTGCCAACATTACAGGGTAAACGCAGTAGGACAGAAGTCAATGCGAATACTGAGTCCTCTAATGCCTTATTAGCTATTTCCGATGTACCCTCACAGGGATCTGATGTGGGGGTCTGGGATTTTTTGTCTGAGGGGGAACTTTCCGATTCGGGAAGTGCGGTACCTCAAACAGTCTCGGACACTATGTCCTTTAAATTTAAGCTTGGACACCTCCGCCTGTTACTTCGGGAGGTTTTAGCAACTCTGGATGACTCTGACCCTATTGTGGTGCCACCAGAGAAATTGTGTAAGATGGAAGAAGTACCTGCCTACACTGATGTTTTTCCGGTTCCAGAGATTATTAAGAGGGAATGGGACAGACCGGGTATTCCGTTCTCGCCCTCTCCTAATTTCAAAAAGATGTATCCCATATCTGACACTGTTTGGGACTCGTGGCAAACAGTCCCTAAGGTGGAGGGAGCTATATCTACCCTGGAAAAGCGTACAACTATTCCTATTGAAGACAATTGTGCTTTTAAAGACCCTATGGATAAGAAATCGGAGGGTCTTCTGAAGAAATTGTTTATTCATTAGGGTTTCCTCTTACGACCAACGGCCTGCATTGTTCCAGTTACAACTGCGGTAGCCTTCTGGTTTGATGCTTTAGAAGAGTCTCTTAGAGGATATATTAGATATAATTAAGGCTCTTAAGCTGGCTAATTCTTTTATTACAGATGCCTTTCAGATTGCTAAATTGGCGGCTAAGAATGCTGGATTTGCTATTTTAGCGCGTAGAGCGTTATGGTTAAAATCTTGGTCGGCTGATGTGTCATCTAAGTCAAAGCTTTTGGCTATTCCTTTCAAGGGGAAAACCCTATTTGGGCCTGACTTGAAGGAAATCATTTCTGACATTACGGGAGGTAAGGGTCATCTCCTACCTCAAGATAGAGCTAAACAAAATAATTTTCGTTCCTTTCGGAACTTTAAAGGAGTCCCCTTTTCTTCCTCGTCTTCCGCCAAGCAGGAAGGGAATTTTGCCCAGACCAAGTCCGTCTGGAGACCCAACCAGAATTGGAACAAGGGTAAACAACCCAAGAAGCCCGCTGCCGCTACCAAGACCGCATGAAGAGGCGGCCCCCGATCCGGGACCGGAACTAGTAGGGGGCAGACTTTCTTTCTTTGTCCAGGCTTGGGTCCTCAGACCACGGGGCATAGCAGTGGCGCCGTATCTGGACGATATTCTGATCCAGGCATCGTCTTATCATCTAACAAAGTCTCATACAGACACAGTGTTATCATTTCTGAGAACTCACGGATGGAAGGTGAATCTAGAAAAGAGTTCACTACTTCCTCAGACAAAGGTTCCCTTCTTGGGAACTCTGATAGATTCTGTAGCTATGAATATTTTTCTGACGGAGGTAAGAAAGTCAAAGATTCTAAATACATGCCGAGCCCTTCAGTCCAATCCTCAGCCATCAGTGGCTCAGTGCATGGAGCTAATTGGATTAATGGTGGCGGCAATGGACATCATTCCGTTTGCTCGGTTTCATCTCAGGCCACTGCAACTGTGCATGCTCGGACAGTGGAACGGGGATTATGCAAATTTATCTCCTCTGATAAATCTGGACCAAGAGACCAGAAACTCTCTTCTGTGGTGGTTGTCCCCGGATCATCTGTCCCAAGGGACGTGTTTCCGCAGACCCTCATGGGTGATAGTGACAACGGACGCCAGTCTACTAGGCTGGGGTGCAGTCTGGAATTCCCTGAAGGCTCAGGGTGTTTGGACTCAGGTGGAGTCTCTACTTCCAATCAATATTCTGGAATTGAGAGCAATATTCAATGCGCTTCAGGTGTGGCCTCAGTTGGCTTCGGCCAAATTCATCAGATTCCAGTCGGACAACATCACGACTGTGGCTTACATCAATCATCAGGGAGGAATGAGGAGTTCCTTAGCAATGACAGTATCCAAGATAATTCAATGGGCGGAGGCCCACTCTTATTTTCTGTCAGCAACCTACATCCCAGGAGTGGACAACTGGGAAGCGGACTTTTTAAGCCGACAGGCATTTTATCCGGGGGAGTGGGAACCCCATCCGGAGGTCTTTGCCTCACTGATTCTCTGATGGGGCAGAACGGAATTGGATCTGATGGCGTCTCGACAGAATGCCAAGCTCCCAAGATACGGATCCAGGTCGAGGGATCCTCAGGCCAAACTGATAGATGCCTTGGCAGTGCCTTGGTCGTTCAACCTAGCTTATGTGTTTCCACCGTTTCCTCTCCTTCCCCGGGTGATTGCTCGGATCAAACAGGAGAGAGCTTCAGTAATTCTAATCGCGCCTGCGTGGCCACGCAGGACTTGGTATGCAGATCTAGTGGACATGTCCTCTCTGCCTCCGTGGAAACTTCCAGTGAGACAGGACCTTCTCATTCAAGGTCTATTCCAACATCCAAATCTAATTTCTCTGCAGCTGACTGCTTGGAGATTGAACGCTTGATTTTATCTAAGTGGGGATTCTCTGATTCGGTCATCGATACTTTGATTCAGGCACGTAAGGCTGTCACTAGAAAGATCTATCATAAGATATGGCGTAAATATATTTTTTTGGTGTGAATCCAAGGGCTACTCATGGAGTAAAGTTAGGATTCCCAGGATTCTGTCTTTTCTCCAAGAAGGATTGGAGAAAGGGTTATCAGCAAGTTCCTTAAAGGGACAAGTTTCTGCTTTGTCAATTTTACTACACAAACATTTGGCAGATGTTCCAGACGTTCAGTCCTTTTTCAGGCTCTGACCAGAATCAAACCTGTGTTTAGACCAATTGCTCCACCATGGAGTTTGAATTTAGTTCTTAATGTTCTTCAAGGGGTTCCGTTTGAACCCATGCATTCCATAGATATTAAGTTGTTATCTTGGAAAGTTTTATTTTTGGTTGCTCTTAGAGTTTCTGAGCTTTCAGCATTACAATGTGATTCACCTTATCTTATCTTCCATTCTGATAAGGTGGTTTTACGTACCAAACCTGGTTTCCTTCCCAAGGTTGTTTCTAATAAGAATATTAATCAGGAAATTGTTGTTCCTTCATTGTGTCCTAACCCTTCTTCTAAGAAGGAGCGTATGTTGCATAACCTGGACGTGGTCCGTGCCTTGAAGTTTTACTTGCAGGCGACTAAGGATTTCCGTCAATCATCTTCATAATTCATTGTTTTTTCTGGAAAGCGTAGGGGTCAGAAAGCTACGGCTACCTCTTTCTTTTTGGCTGAAGAGTATCATCCGTCTGGCGTATGAGACTGCTGGACGGCAGCCTCCTGAAAGAATTACGGCTCATTCTACTAGGGCTGTGGCTTCCTCATGGGCATTTAAAAATGATGCTTCTGTTGAACAGATTTGCAAGGCTGCGACTTGGTTGTCTCTTCACACTTTTTCCAAATTTTACAAATTTGATACTTTTGCTTCTTCTGAGGCTGGTTTTGGGAGAAAGGTTCTTCAAGCAGTGGTGCCTTCCGTTTAGGTTCCTGTCTTGTCCATCCCTTTCATCCGTGTCCTGTTGCTTTGGTATTGTATCCCGCAAGTAAGGATTAAATTATTGGACTTGTCATATCTTGTAGAAGAAAAGGAAATTTATGCTTACCTAATAAATTTATTTCTTCTACGATATGACGAGTCCACAGCCCTCCCTGTCATTCTTAAAACAGGTTTAGATTCTATGCAGTCACCTCTGCACCTTTAGCTTCTCTTTTCTCTTCCTTACTTCGGTCGAATGACTGGGGGTGGAGGGAAGGGAGGAGCTATATATACCTCTCTGCTGTGGTGCTCTTTGCCACTTCCTGTTAGCAGGAGGATAAATCCCACAAGGATGAAATCCGTTGACTCGTCATATCGTAGAAGAAATAAATTTATCAGGTAAGCATAAATTTCCTTTTTGTCTAGCTGTCATGGCTGAAAGTGAGGTTGGGAAGTGAGAGTGACGAATTTCTTTTTTTTTTTTTTTTTTTTTGCATATACTTGTGGTAATGTGAAATAGTGAGGAAAAAAAACAGAAAAGGAATTTGCAACCAATTCCTTAAGTGATTAGGAGGGGAATAAAAAGGGGGGGGGGAGATAGTGGGGTGAAGTGAAGGAGAGGAGAAAAAAGAAATAAAAAAAAAAAAACCTGTGGATTCAGTGAAAGAAGACAGTCATGGTGGAGACAAAAAAGAACAATCTCAAATGGTAGATGAGGCCCGCAATCGGTACCGTTTTGATAGAGTTAACTGTTTTATGTGTCAAGCCACTAGCCTTTTTCCCTTAAATATTTATATACTTAGCTAAGTTTGAAAAGAGCCTAAAGCCCTTTAACCACTAGTAATATACAATATATTCCAGTTACTATTTAACTTATATAGGGAAGTGAGAGTGAATTAATTAAGGCCCCATTAACAAACTAAACTACTTTTCAGCAAGATACAATGTAACAGCTTGTACTCAAGATCTTAGCTCCCCTGGAGCCTTTGTGATTTATACTTTAATCAGTATTTTGCATATATAATACCAGGGGTTAAATAGCCAGTGTTAGTAAGCGAGATCAATGCCTTTCTAGTTTTTCATTCTCCCATCTTGGGGCGAAATTGGAAGGGGTTTAATGGTCTCATTCAACCAGGGAAGCCCCCGTGACTTTAAGAGATTCACCTGATTTTTATTTTCCCCTCTTTCTTTCTGTTAAGAGAATACCAGGGCTATTAAGTACAAGAAGGGGTTATTACTGCCCCAAAGCCTGTGTAGTACAGGGTTCCAGGCAGTATTTTCTACGATTTAAATGTATATTAGTAAACCAGCCGCTATGGGAAAAAACAAAACAAAAAAAACTAGAAGGGATATATAAATATTACTCAGTCAGAGAGTTGCTATTAACAAACAAACAGAGAGGGTTACGCAACTAAGTCAGGACTACAGATATATGAAAATTGTTCCAAATACAACTAGGAACCAGTATACACTCTTCTCCCAATTTGGTCTCTCAATCCAGGCCCCCCTCTTTGAGGAAATAGCTGTTTTAGCGTTGCTGATCTTAGTATGCAAAAACACCCCAAACTTGCATGTAGAAAAAACGGATGTTTTTCCAGGGAGATACAAGATCTTTACGTGCAGCCGGGGAATCCCCCTCTTTACACCAGGCCAGTCCTCCAAGCAATCTCAGTATCGTTCAGCAGAGGGATATGTAGCCTAAAGAGACCTGGCTAAGACAAATACCGTAGCCTCCAAAACATGAAAGCCCCCTCACGCAGCACCGGTGGGAGGGGGCAGTCAGAGAGAGCCGGCCGAGTCGGAAGCCCTGTAGAGAGCACTGCTCCTGCTCACCCACACCAGCGGGACCTCCACAGAAGCCCTGATCCTTTGTGTAGGGTCCGCGGCTCCTTGGATAGCAAAGTGAGTCACCCCTCTCTCAGCACCGGTGGGAGGGGTGTTGCAGCAACGGACAGCACCTTGATTGGAGAGGAGGGCCCCCAAGGAGGACCACACCACCCACTCACAGCACCAGCGAGGGTCATGAAGCAACGGTCCAGGCCGTAGCTTGCTCCCAGGTAATCCTGCAGGGGCACCTCAGGGATGGCTTCCAGCTCGCCGCAGGTTGCAACTGGATCAAACCATAGGCATTCTCCCTCCCAGAGGAATCCAAGCTGATGAGACGTAGCCCAGATGATAGGGCCGGATGGGGTATCCAAACACAGTGTCAAGTCACTAGGCAGCCAAAAGTTTGCTCCCCGTCACATATAGCCCGTGATGGGGAGGAGGAAGGCGAAGATCAGCTGTAGTCCAGCGATAATGTATTTTTAACATGAGAGGTTAGGAGCTGCTAACGAAAAAGAAAGGGAGCCAGTCCTTTAGAACTGCTGCTACAGGCAGCTTCAGTGTGGTGTATTAGCACTGCTGGGGCACCGGTAGAGATGTAAAATCTGCGAAGCACGCCTCCCAAGGTCTGAGGACAGCGGCACGAGAATTCTCCACCAACAGCTTGCTGGGAATCCAAGAGCAGGCATTCTGTGAGACCTTACGCCTACGCTCCTCCCCCCGTTGTGACCATAGTGTTAGGATTTTTTAAGGGTGTATTGGGTGGGTTTTATTTTTAGGTTAGGGCTTTGGGCAGCAATAGAGCTAAATGCCCTTTTAAGGACAATGCCCATCCAAATGCCCTTTTCAGGACAATGGGGAGCTTAGTTTTTTTTTAGTTAGGATTTTATTTGGGGGGTTGGTTGTGTGGGTGGTGGGTTTTACTGTTGGGGGGGTTGTTTGTATTTCTTTTTCAGGTAAAAGAGCTGATTTCTTTTTAGCCCTTTTTAGGGCTATTGATACTTTAGTTTAGGCTAGGATTTTTTTTGGGGGGGTTTATTTTGATAGGGCTCTTAGATTAGGTGTAATTAGTTTAAATATCTTGTAATTTGTTTTTTTTATTTTCTGTAATTTAGTGTTTCTTTTTTTGTAATTTAGCTAATTGTATTTAATGTATTTAATTGTATTTAATTTAGGTAAGTTATTCAATTGTAGTGTAGTGTTAGGTGTTAGTGTAACTTAGGTGAGGTTTTATTTTACAGGTAAGTTTGTATTTATTTTAGCTAGGTAGTTAGTAAATAGTTAATAACTATTTAGTAACTATTCTACCTAGATAAAATAAATAAAAAAAACTTGCCTGTAAAATAAAAATAAACCCTAAGCTAGCTACAATGTAACTATTAGTTATATTGTAGCTAGCTTAGGGTTTATTTTATAGGCAAGTATTTAGTTTTAAATAGGAATAATTTAGGTAATGATGATTTTATTTAGATTTATTTATTATATTTAAGTTAGGGGGTGTTAGGGTTAGACTTAGGTTTAAAGGGTTAATAAATTTAGAATAGTGGGGGCGACATTAGGGACAGCAGATTAGGGGTTATTAAATGTAGGTAGGTGGCGGCGATGTTGGGGGCAGCATATTAGTGGTTAATAGGTATAATGTAGGTGGCGGCGATGTCCGGAGCAGCGGATTAGGGGTTAATAATTATAATGTAGGTGGCGGCGATGTTAGGGGTGGCAGATTAGGGGTTAATAATATTTAACTAGTGTTTGCGAGGCGGGAGTGCGGCGGTTCAGGGGTTAATATGTTTATTCTAGTGGCGGCGATGTCCGGAGCGGCAGATTAGGGGTTAATAATTTTATTTTAGTGTTTGCGATGCAGGAGGGCCTCGGTTTAGGGGTTAATAGGTAGTTTATGGGTGTTAATGTACTTATTAGCACTTTAGTTATGAGTTTTATGCTACAGCGTTGCAGCGTAAAACTCAGAACTACTGACTTTAAAATAGCATAATACCGGCGCTAGGCAAGTCCCATTGAAAAAAGCCTTTATGACATTTACGTAAGTTGCTTTACGTTAAGGCCAAAAAAGTGTGCGGTGCCCCTAAACCTGCAAGACTCGTAATACCGGCGGGCGTAAAAAAGCAGCGTTAGGACCTGATAACGCTGCTTTTTTACCTTAACGCAAAACTCGTAATCTAGCCATATAATAATTAATAAGTGTGTGTTTATTAAAACTATTACCTAATCTGCTTATATTTAACCTCTTCAGTAAACGCGTAGGATTTTCTCACTAGTGCTGAGTTTGCTGTTGTGCTTTGTAAACATGTAACTTACTTTTGTATAATGATGGTCCACAGTCCTCCATAACACATGGGATATATTTCCCGCCACTAGGAGGAAGTCAAGAACCCATACAAGAGCTTAAAATTCCTCCCATCTCTCTTTTTTTTTTTCTTGGCCTCATAAGAGAAATTTGAGAATAGAGGTGTTTTTTAGCTACTTGTTTGGGAGCTCAGACCAGTGTGAGACCCATAGTCCCTGGAAATTTTCATTCACAAAAATCACAGAATCACTGCAGTCTTCTGTGGTACCAGTGCCTGCACTGGATGGGCTCTCTACTGGATACTGCTGCAGCTGCATTGACAAGGATTTGACATGCCTGGTAAGCCAGTGGAGAGGTGCTACTTAAGTGCAAGCAGGAGCACAAACAGGAAATCCAGAAAATCAGATCACAAATCTCTGATCTAATTATTGACAATGAAAGATTAAAATGTGATCTCAAGAAATCCAAGGAAGAACTGAAACGCCATCAGGAAAATCACCCAAACAATCAATACATAGCTCCACATAGACCAACAACAAACTTTCAAAAGAACAATATAGTACATAACCCAGCGACAGTGACCTTGGGAGAAACAAGGCAGAAAGAACCACAAGCAGGGACCCAGTCTGCTCAAGAGAAACCACCCAAAGACCAGACACAGCCCCCTGCCAAGCAACAACAGACTACAGCCCAGGTCAGAGCAGAAAACCAAGCAGAGCAGCTGGCCAGTGTACTGGGGGCCACTAAGGAAATCCCTGAGAAACCACTACAGAATCTTACAAAAAATAAACCAGAAGAGCACACAAGGCAAACCCTGAAACAGATGTTCTCATCTTAATGGACTCAAAATGGCAAATACCTAGATGGAAAGCGCCTCTTCCCTGGTAAGATAGTTCTCCAAAACAAACGTGTAAACATGGATAAAGCAAAAGAGAGAATTCTAAACCCAAATTTTAATAACCCAAAATATATAATCATCCACACTGGCTTAAATGAACTGCAAGATCCAGAGAAATATATTAATGCAATGGAAGACCTGATAACTATCACAAGAAATAAATTCCCACTAACAAAAATCATCCTTTCTAGCATATTACCAAGGAGTGACATGCACAGTAATATTGTCCAAAACATCAATATGCAGCTAAAGGCTTTTGCTCAAACCCCAAACATAATGGTGGCCCAACACCACAACATTAAATGTACACACCTATATGACCAAGTGCATCTGAACAAACGGGGGGTACGTATGTTTGCCAAAAATCTAAAAGATACAACACTGGAGTGCAACATACTCACTTCACATTTAGAGAGACACCCCCCCGATAATAACAGGGATGGAACAACTACACATTGGAGTGGGTACTCACATACATGGAATAATAGTAAAAGATCCTTGATACCCTCAAATGGATCAAATGGACGGTACAGGGAGAACCTACAGGCTCCTAACAGCAGCCAATACAGTGCCCACTACAGAGACTTCCAAAGAAATAAAAGGCAAAATACGCAGGCAGACTCAGAACTTAGGGAAATTCGAGAACTAATCCATGCACTATATGAAAAGCTTTAGAAACAAACCAGGATATCACAAATGAACTGCAAGAGGGAAAACAAACAAACCTTAATTCTCACAGCCTGAAAGCTTAATTAGCACACTATAGACTGGACACAAGATGAACAGTCTCGCAATTAGCAGCTGGAACATAGAAGGGCTCACTTCCTCCACCTTTGGAGACAAAATCAGGGATCCTGATTTTCAACAAAATATAAGAAATCATGATATTATCTTGTTACAGGAGACATGGCAAGATAGAAGCACAGCATCATCTTGCCCTATGGACTATAAAGAGTTAATAATTCCTGCAACAGCAAAACATAAAAGAGGAGGGAGACTCTCAGGGGGATTATTAGTGTGGTACAAAGAGAGCCTCAAACCATTTATCACCCCAGTGAAGAAAGGTGCAACACATCTGTGGATACAAATATCAAAGAACCTTGTACAGACATCTCACAATCTCTACCTCTGTGCCATATACATTCCACCACAGGAATCGCCATATTATGACCCAGAATACTTCAATATGCTGCAGGGGGAGATCTCAAACTTTCAAACAAAAAGACAAATTATGCTAATCGGAGACATGAATGCTTGTACAAGCAATGCAAGGGACTATACCCCCAGCCAAGGAAATAAGCATATATTTGGAAAGAGTACGAATTTTGACACCCTGATGGACACTCAAAGAAACAGCTATGATAAAATAATGAACACAGATGGGAAAAAACTCCTTGATGTTTGTAAAAGATTAGGTCTGTACATTGTAAATGGAAGGGTAACTGGAGACAGGCTGGGACGTTTTACATTTAACTCATCAAGTGGTAAAAGTGTCATTGACTATGTGATAACTGACCTGGACATCAGAAAGATCAGTTCGCTGATTGTAAGACCCCAGTCCTACCTATCAGACCATAACCAAATGGTCATACACATCAATAGTTCAAAGAAAATCCCAACATGGAAAGCCAGGAAACATCTGTACAGAATGCCCCCTAATTACCTGTGGTCCCAACAAAGTAAGGAAATCTTTATGAACAGCTTGGGAACTGAGGAGATAACTAATCAAATTAATGCTTTCATTAATAGAAGCTACAGTTATACTCCATATGACACAAATAAAGCAACAAAGGATTTAACAACTATTCTCCATAGAGCAGCAAACAAATCCCTTAAACTGTCAGACAAAAGACAAAGGAAAAATAACAATAAAAATGATTGGTTTGAAAAAAATTATCAAACCTTAAACACAGAGAACCACTGCGAGAGGATCTGAAGTGCACAGATAACCGTAAACTAAAAGACTACAAAACTACCCTAAAAAGCAAGAAAATAAACCACCTAAATAAAACACTCTCCCAAATTCAAGAATCAACAGATAATTCCTTTTGGAGCTTGTGGAAAAAATTCACATCAAAAGCCACTGGGCATATTCCAATCCAAGATGGTGACATATGGATAGATTATTTTCAAACATTATACAAAGATCTAGAACCTAATAAGCTCAATACGTCACAAAAAGAAACTTGTGAAAAACTGGTAAATTTAGAAAATGTAATAAAGAACTATCAAACTCCTATTAGCGCTTTTTTGCGTAGTAAAAATTCAGTCACAATCTGTCTACTTCATCCTCCATGATCCAGATCGTCTCTAGAGAGCTCAGGGGTCTTCAAAATCCATTTTGAGGGAGGTAATCAGGCACAGCAGTCCTGTGACAGTGTATTTGACTGTGAGAAAAACGTTAATTATATAATTGTTATCCGTTTTTGGGTACTTAGGGGTTAATCATCCATTTGCTGGTGGGTGCAATCCTTTGCTAACTTAATACATTTACTGTGAAAATTTGGTTGCTATAACTATTTTGGTCATTGTTATTTCAACTGTGTCAGTTTTTCTGTGCTTCTTAAAGGCACAGTAACGTTTTTTTATATTGCTTGTAAATCTCTTTGTTCACTATGTTTAAAGGCCAATGTGGAGCCCAATAGAAATTTGTGTACTAATTGCATTGATGCTACTTTAAATAAAAGTCAATCTTTACATGTAAAGAAATTATCACCAGACGACGAGGGGGAAGTTATGCCGACTAACTCTCCTCACGTGTCAGTACCTTCGCCTCCCGCTCAGGAGGTGCGTGATTTTGTGGCGCCAAGTACATCAGGGAGGCCCTTACAAATCACTTTGCAAGACATGGCTACTGTTATGACAGAAGTATTATCTAAGTTGCCAGAATTAAGAGGCAAGCGCGATAGCTCTGGGTTAAGGATAGAGCGCGCGGATGAGATGAGAGCCATGTCAGATACTGCGTCACAGTTTGCAGAACGTGAGGACGGAGAGCTTCATTCTGTGGGTGACGGATCTGATCCAGGGAGACTGGATTCAGAGATTTCCAATTTTAAATTTAAGCTAGAGAACCTCCGCAAATTGCTAGGGGAGGTATTAGCGGCTCTGAATGATTGTAACACGGTTGCAATTCCAGTTTGTGGCTCTTCCCTTCAGGTTGGCCACGGCACCAAGAATCTTTACAAAGGTTCTAGGGTCCCTTCTGGCGGTCCTAAGGCCGCGGGCTATAGCAGTAGCCCCTTACTCAGACGACATTCTGATACAGGCGTCGACTTTTCAAGTTGCCAGGTCTCACACGGACATTGTTCTGGCATTTCTGAGGTCGCATGGGTGGAAAGTGAACGAAGAAAAAGTTCTCTATCCCCTCTCACAAGAGTTTCCTTCCTAGGAACTCTGATAGATTCTGTAGAAATGAAGATTTACCTGACAGAGGCCAGGTTGTCAAAACTTCTAAATTCCTGCCGTGTTCTTTATTCTACTTCTCGCCCTTCAGTGGCTCAGTGTATGGAAGTAATCGGCTTAATGGTAGCGTTTGCCCGCCTACATCTCAGACCACTGCAACTCTGCATGCTCAGTAAGTGGAATGGGGATTACACAGATTTGTCCCCTCTACTAAATCTGGATCAAGAGACCAGGGATTCTCTTCTCTGGTGGTTATCTCGGGTCCATCTGTCCAAGGGTATGACCTTCCGCAGGCCAGATTGGACAATAGTAACGACAGATGCCAGCCTTCTGGGCTGGGGTGCAGTCTGGAACTCCCTGAAGGCTCAGGGCTTGTGGACTCAGGAGGAGACACTCCTTCCGATAAACATTCTGGAACTAAGAGCGATATTCAATGCTCTTCAGGCTTGGCCTCAGCTAGCTGCGGTCAGGTTAATCAGATTTCAGTCGGACAAGATCACGACTAGCTTACATCAACCATCAAGGGGGAACAAGGAGTTCCCTAGCAATGTTGGAGGTTTCAAAAATAATTCTATGGGCAGAGGTTCACTCTTGCCATCTATCAGCTATCCATATCCCAGGAGTAGAGAACTGGGAGGCGGATTTTCTAAGTCGGCAGACTTTTCATCCGGGGGAGTGGGAACTCCATCCGGAGGTGTTTGCACAGTTGATTCAACTTTGGGGCAAATCAGAACTGGATCTCATGGCGTCTCGTCAGAACGCCAAGCTTCCTTGTTACGGGTTCAGGTCCAGGGATCCCAAGGCAGCGCTGATAGATGCTCTAGTAGCGCTTTGGTCTTTCAACCTGGCTTATGTGTTTCCACCGTTTCCTCTCCCTCGTCTGATTGCCAAGATCAAGCAGGAGAGAGCTTCGGTTATTTTGATAGCTCCTGCGTGGCCACGCAGGACTTGGTACGCAGATCTGGTGGACATGTCATCCTTTCCACCTTGGACTCTGCCGCTGAGGCAGGACCTTCTACTTCAAGGTCCCTTCAAACATCCAAATCTAATTTCTCTGCGTCTGACTGCTTGGAGATTGAACGCTTGATTTTATCAAAACGTGGTTTTTCCGAGTCGGTCATTGATACCTTAATTCAGGCTTGAAAGCCTGTCACCAGTAAAATCTATCATAAGATATGGTGTAAATATCTTCATTGGTGTGAATCCAAGGGTTACTCATGGAGTAAAGTCAGGATTCCCAGGATATTGTCTTTTCTCCAAGAAGGATTGGAGAAGGGATTGCCAGCTAGTTCCTTAAAGGGACAGATTTCTGCTCTGTCTATTCTTTTGCACAAGTGTCTGGTGGATGTTCCAGACGTTCAGGCCTTTTGTCAGGCTTTAGTTAGAATCAAGCCTGTGTTTAAACCCTTTGCTCCGCCATGGAGTTTAAATTTAGTTCTTAAAGTTCTTCAAGGGGTTCCGTTTGAACCTCTGCATTCCATAGATATCAAGCTTTTATCTTGGAAAGTTCTGTTCTTGGTAGCTATCTCTTCGGCTCGAAGAGTTTCAGAGTTATCTGCCTTGCAGTGTGATTCTCCTTATCTGATCTTTAGGGCTGCAACTAACAATTATTTTAATAATCGATTAATCGGCCAATTATTTTTTCGATTAATCGACTAATCGGATAAAAAGATAATCAATAATAGTTTTCTATGTTTTAAATAAAATCCACATAATGAGTGTTACAAATTTAAACTTCAGACTAAAACTTTACATTAACACAACTGTTTCTTCAATTTTTAAAGGGACACTGAACCCAAACATTTTCTTTTGTGATTCAAATAAAACATGCAATTTTAAGCAACTTTCTAATTTACTCCTATTATCAATTTTTCTTTGTTCTCTTGCTATCTTTATTTGAAGATGGCATCTAAGCTAAGGAGCCAGCAAATTTTTGGTTCAGAACCATGGACAGCACTTGTTTATTGGTGCTGTCCAATCAGCAAGGACAACCCAGGATGTTAACCAAAAATGGGCCGGCATCTAAAATTACATTCTTGCTTTTCAAATAAACATATCAAGAGAATGAAGAAAATTTGATAATAGGAGTAAATTATAAAGTTGCTTAAAATTGCACACTCTATCTGAAACGCGAAAGAAAAAAATTGGGTTCAGTGTCCCATTAAGCAACAGCACAGTTTTATAATTAAACAAAACAAAACCACAAACTGTTTGAAAAGAGGTAGAGTTAGAAAGAGTTAGGCTATCACTGTTAATAACATTATGTTTCAGAAACTTTGCATTGAAATGCAAAAATCTCAATATGTCCACATGCTTCTGGCTAAGGCTGGTTCTCTGTTTGCAGCTATTTTTCCTGCAGCAGAGAAAAGGCTGTTGAGGTGTATAAGTAGGGTTTTGCCAATTTCACCAAAGTGGGATATTTATCTTTGTTAGCTCTTCACCAATGCTAAATGTTTACTACCTTGGCAAGGGGCCTCTCAAAGTAACCCTTGACTTCATTCTAACATAAAAATATCTTGAATATCTATATGCAATGGTAAATAACCAGCTGTAAGGTTAGGGGAAATGTCTAGTCCGCTCTAAAAATAACGAATATACTTATAAAGGTTGAAAAAACCAACTAATCGATTATGAGATTTGTTGACAACTATTTTCATAATTGATTATTATCGATTATGATGATTAGTTGTTGCAGCTCTACTGATCTTCCATGCAGATAAGGTAGTTTTGCGTACTAAACCTGGGTTTCTTCCTAAGGTGGTATCCAATAAGAATATCAATCAAGAGATTGTTGTTCCGTCACTGTGTCCTAATCCTTCTTCAAAGAAGGAACGTCTATTACACAATCTTGACGTGGTTCCAGTGATGTGCGGTGACTTCAGAGGCTGGTGAGGCAGTGGCTAGGAATCGGATACGTGGGCGAGCCAATCGCATGAGGTATCTATATGCAGCCACCAATCAGTATCTACTGAGCATATTTAGATATGATTTTCAACAAAGGATATCTGATTTTCTTCATTCTTTTGATATCCTTTGTTGAAAAGCATATCTAAATATGCTCAGTAGCTACAGAGCATATTTAGATATGATTTTCAACAAAGGGTATCTGATTTTCTTCATTCTTTTGATATCCTTTGTTGAAAATCATATCTAAATATGCTCAGTAGCTACAGAGCATATTTAGATATGATTTTCAACAAAGGGTATCTGATTTTCTTCATTCTTTTGATATCCTTTGTTGAAAATCATATCTAAATATGCTCAGTAGCTACAGAGCATATTTAGATATGATTTTCAACAAAGGATATCTGATTTTCTTCATTCTTTTGATATCCTTTGTTGAAAATCATATCTAAATATGCTCAGTAGCTACAGACATGATACATACACACTTAAATTAGAATTAGAATATGTGCTCCATAAAACTGAGCAAAGCAAGAGTACAGACATTGATACCACCACTAAAAGACCTACAGGAGAATTTGGCACTCACTTTTTTTACGCTACAGATGTCAACAGCACACACATAAATCTTCCCCCAATATTGTCATTTAGCTTGTCTTCCTTCCTGGAGCCGGTGGGCAGGAGCCGTTACTATGATAAGGATCTGCAGCTAGCTGGGTCTGTTAAGGGAGGGATATTTACACAGCCAGACTTATTTCCTGTAACGGAGGATTCTGCGATCTGTATGGATACAGGTTCAAATGCAGCAGGTCCCAATATAGCAGCTGCACACAGCAAAAAAACCTGTGCAGCTGTTTAAAAGTCAATAAATCAGTGTGCGTTTGAGCCCTAAAATACACACACATAATTAAACAAACTACATTGCCTGCTCCCTGCCGTGCATAAGTGACTTAACCGGCTGCACCCTCCATACAATAGATAAGGACCTGATGATATATAATATAGCGAGAGCCCTGTATTTTGGAGGGGGAGAGCCCTATAATATAGTGAGAGCCCTGTATTTTGGAGGGGGAGCGGGGACGGGACGACCCACCTGAAGAGCCCTGGATTTGTGGAGGGTCCTGGGATTTTGGAAGCAGCTGAATACTATTTGCTGGTAGCAGAGAGCTAGGAGAGCCGACCCAGGGGTCTTAGCCCTGCCCTCTCTTCCTTCCACTTCACAGTCTAGGGCGGCTTTTAACTGCGTTACTGGCTGCGCCTGCATTGATTCACGCAGACTGTCAGCTCCTGCTTCCTTTGAATCCTTTCCCGCTTAGCACTGCAGCAAATGTTTCAGAGCATTGCCATGGTAACCAGCGGCAACGCTCTGATTTAAAAAACTGTTAGGATGCAGCAGGCACACAGACGCTGGAAAAAATTATGAAAAAAATAAGTTTAAAAAAAAAATAAAGTGTTGAAAAAAACCAAACGTTTGTTTGAGGGGGCACAGCATTCAATTTGGGCGGGCATTGCCCGTCAATGCCCCCCCTTGGAGCCGACCCTGGGTAGGTGGCGGTGCTAATTATTACTGTATTATTTTTTTACATGATAATAAATATTATTTATTATCATGTAAAAAATAATACAGTAATAATTTGCACCACCACCTACCTACCTAAAGAATATGCACCATTAACCATTAGCTGATTAGCATAACACAATTCCTGAAGGGCCAGGCTGAAACAAGTTAGATCGATGCTAGCTCAGCTGAGTGAAATTTATTGAGGAGGACTCGAGTATATGTATTAATTAGCACCGCCACCTACCTAACAATTATATGCTCAATTCCTTACCGCCCAGCACTATGACTCAGCACAACAACTCAGACTTGCTGAGAGGCGGCAACGGCTCCCGAGGCTTTCAGAGTCAAGCCTCCGGTGGGAGCAGTATGGGCCGCATTAGAGCACTGCAATGGCACTTATTCTCCTACTGGTGGCAGTGTCTCAGCGGCCCATTGACTTCCACAATACCTTGCATTCATATTGCGCAATAGAAGGATAGCTGGCAGGACTCTAGTTGCGCAATATGAATGTCAATGTATTCATTACGTTTTTTTTTTACAGTAACACATCTTAATAAAGTACTGATTTTGGTGGAGGGGTGGGGGGGTCACCTTTTTATTTAAAAAAATAAAAAAATAATTTTTTTTAAATTTTTTTATTTTTATATAAAAATAGGCTGTAATACCTAGATTGGCCAGGGGAGGCACTGCCTCACCTGCCTCCTATGAGTGCATGTCACTGCGTGGTTCGTGCTTTTAAAGATTTATTTACAAGCTACTAAAGCCAAAAGGCTTCAGCAACTTCTCTTTCTTTTGGTTAAGAAGTATAATCCGCTTAGCTTATGAGACTGCTGGCCAGCAGCCTCCTGTAAGAATTACAGCTCATTCCACTATAGCATATTATAAATATACCAAAAATCACAAACAGAAAAATAATGCTAAATAAATGTGATAATAAAATGAATCGTGAAAAAAGTTCAAATATAAGGATATGTAAATCTTCTAAGAAAGGTCTCTTCACTCTTCTGCGGTCCTCCGTGTGTTCTCAAAATAAAGGAAACAAGATATGCAACATAGTGTAACTCTGTAACCACTTGTAGTGCAACAATTCTGCTTGTTTAACGAGTGATTACTCACATTTGTTGGAGCTTATAGCCAAGCTCAGGGTAATGCGCACTCCCACTTTATACTGGTGGGAAAACAGTACTCTCAGACAAATCTTATAAAAGCAAACATTTATTAAAATACATAAAAAGCGTCACAAATGCTTTTACAACACCTCTTACAAATTGAAACTGAGTAATAATAGCTGTAAAATTACTCAAAAGAGTAGATGCCAGTCCTGAATGGAGATGGATGGACAAGCAGAATCTTAACTGCTTAGAACCACCACTTCCCAGTGCCAGAAAGACCTCTCCTCCCTCAGGTGAATAAGCAGATGTAGAGACGCAAGAGAGTGTCAATTCCGACGTACGTTTCGCTGGATCAGCTTTTTCAAGGAATAAAGTGCGCATGTCCATGAGTCCTTTTAAACCTCTAATTGATGACAAAAAATGGAAACTTGAAGTCTGTCCCTCCATCTTGAAAAAGGGCATCTCTTTCAGAGTGTTGTTACCATACTTATTCTACCAATTATTGGTCTTTTTATTTGTCCAAATAGATTTGTATATATATATATATATAGTGGTTAAGATAAAACAACATGTTACAATAATTCATTACTATGAAATACCATCTATCGAAATATTTTTGAAATGTAAAATAAGACATCCAATCCTTACTCACTAATATACATTTTTTACACCTTCTTTTTATGTTAAATGGTTAATTTCATTATTCCAGATACTAATGTATGAATATTTATATTGGTAACCAATTCGTGTATACATACATATTCAGACCCACTCGATCCATTGGAAACAATGTATTCCATCTAGTGGTCTTATATTGTAATAACAATCTCCCTTTTATCTATACACACTCTTACATTTATATTCGTATACCTATTTTGTATACAGGGTATATACTGCACTGCTTTAATATATTATATATTGCATTTCTAGTGTCTTCTTATTACTACAACTTGTTGAGGTTTTTATATACCCTTCACAGAAAAAACTTTCACAGAAAGTGATGGATTTCAAAATCCTTATTTAGTCCATTAGGAATGAAGCTATCCATAGTGTGTATCCACTTCATTTCTAACTGACCCAAACTGTTCTGAATATCTCCTCCCCTCCAATTGTGTTCTAGTCTTCTGATACCTAGGAATTCCAGATCACCTACCTTCCTGTTGTGTTTTCTATCAAAGTGTGCAGACACAGTATGGTTTTGATATCCCTTCTCAATGTTGTAGATATGTTCGTTTAATCTGGTTTTTAAAATTCTTGAGGTACGTCCTATTCATATTCTTTCTTATGATCAGCTGAATAAAATGTATTACACAGTTTTGCGGTCTTTTTAATCATTTTACATGCATTACAGTATTGGCATTTTCTAAAACCCATTTGAGATGGTAATAGACAGTTTTTCATATTATCATTTTTTGCCAGTTCTTTGTTGCTATGGGAAAGTTGTAATTTCAGATTCGGAACTTTTTTGAACATCACATTTGGACCATCACCTAAAAATTCAACTAAACTAGAATCCCTTGAGAGTATACCCCAATGCTTCTGAATTATCTTCCTCAACTCACCACTCTGTGTGCTGTGTTGAAAAATCAACCTATTAGCAAGATTATTATGTGACCCTCCCATGTTGTTTTTATCTTTCATTTTATATTTCAATATCTCAGTCCTGTCCATATTTGTTACTTCTTCTATTTTCTCTTCTAAAAATGTATTTGAATATTCTTTTTCTAAAAATCGTTCTTTTAGAATTGCTGATTGAGCCCTAAATACCTCCTTATCTTTACAATTACGCCTTAAGCGAACAAATTGACCTTTTGGTACATTTTTTAGCCAATGTTTTTGATGGCAGCTATCCAGGCTAATATAATTGTTTACATATATACTTTTAAAATAATTTTTCGATTTTAGAGTATCATTTTCAATATAGATTTCAAGATCAAGGAATTCTACCTTGGTTTTACTGTAATTCCAGGTCAGGGCTACCTTGAATTCATTGTTTTTTAGATAGTCCATAAATTCTAAGAGCTGACTCTCACTCCCTGACCAGATTAAAAACAGGTCATCTATATAGCGGCGATAGGACACCAGATATATATATATGATTTTCCCCAGTTAGCCATATATAAATTGGCATAACTGGGCGCAAATCTGGTGCCCATCGCCGTACCGCTTATTTGTAAATAATAATTACGATTAAACCAGAAATAATTGGTTTCTAAAATTATGGCAATACCTTCCAATATAAATTCAAGTTGTTTGCTATTTAGTGAGTCATCTTTTCCTAAAATATTCTTAACTGATGAAATCCCTAGTTCTTTATCAATTATGGTGTATAACGAGGTGACGTCACTAGTTACAAGCCACCAACTTTTGTCCCACTTAAGTGTTTCTAAATGGTTGAGAATGCTCATGGTATCCTTAAGGTATGATTTAGTCTCTTTCACATAAGTTTGTAAAAACTGATCTATATAAGCCGAAAGGTTACTTGTTAGGGAGTTAACCCCTGACACTATGGGTCTGCCCGGGGGGTTGACTGGGTCTTTATGCA